>NC_084587.1:5372975-5430475 GCF_033807715.1 Cololabis saira | reverse complement strand
CCTTCCTTCCTTCCTTCCTTCCTTCCTACCTTCCTTCCTTCCTTCCTTCCTTCTTTTTTCCCTTCCTTTTCTCCCATCCTTCCTTCCTTATTTTCTTCCCTTCCTTCCTTCCTTCCTTCCTTCCTTCTTTTTTCCCTTCCTTCCTTCTTTCCTCCAACTCTCTACTTCCTTCTTCCCTTCCTCTTTTCTCCCCCTTCCTTCCTTCTTTCCTTCTCTCCTTGTTTTCTCCCTTCCTTCCTTCCTTCCTTCCTTCTTTTTCCCCTCCTTCTTTCTTTCCTCCTGCTCTCTCCTTCCTTCTTCCCTTCCTTCCTTCCTTCCTCTTCCTTCCTTCCTTCCTTCCTTCCTTCCTTCCTTCCTTCCTTCCTTCCTTCCTTCCTTCCTTCCTTCCTTGTTTTCTCCCTTCCTCCTTCCTTCCTTCCTTCTTTCCTTGTTTTTCTCCCCTTCCTCCTTCCTTCCTTCCTTCCTTCCTGGTAAACTGTAAACCATAATCAGCAATATTAAAATAATAAAAGGCTTGCAATATTTCAGTTGATTTGTAATGAATCCAGAATGTATGACATTTTTGTTTTTGTAATTGCATTACAGAAAATAAAGAACTTTATCACAATATTCAAATTTTCTGAGACAGTCCTGTATACGGTTTAGTACGGCATTTCGGACGCACCGGGTCTCTCCTTTCCTTTTCCTCTGACCGTGTTTTCTGCTCTCCTGCAGGTGTCGTGCGTGATCAATAACTTCAAGCCCACCCAGATCGCGGGGGCCGCCCCCCCGGCCCTGCAGCGCCCGGAGCCGCCCGTCGGCGTGCCCCTGCTCAGCCTGCCCCGCGTGGAGAGTCCACTCGAAAAGTTAAGTGGCTTCCAGGTAAGGGAAGGGCCTGGAAGTGGGTTTGCTTTCACCGGAGCAGCCGGAGACAGAACCGGCCTCCGGCGTTCAGTGTGACCCCAAAACGTTGATATGAAAAGATATAGAAAAGAGGGGATTCTTTAACCCTTGTGCTGTCTTTGGGTCAAAATGACCTAATTCTCCTGTCCTTCTTTCCTCCTGCTCCTTCCTTCCTTCCTTCCTTCCTTCCTTCCTTCCTTCCTTCCTTCCTTCCTTCCTTCCTTCCTTCCTTCCTTCCTTCCTTCCTTCCTTCCTTCCTTCCTTCTTCCCTTGCTCTTTTCTGCCTTCCTTCCTTCTTTCTTCCTTCCTTCCTTTCTTCCTTCCTTCCTTCCTTCCTTCCTTCCTTCTTCCCTTGCTCTTTTCTGCCTTCCTTCCTTCTTTCCTTGTTTTCTCCTTCCTTCCTTCCTTCCTTCCTTCCTTCCTTGTTTTCTCCCTTCCTCCTTCCTTCCTTCCTTCCTTCTTTCCTTGTTTTCTCCCTTCCTCCTTCCTTCCTTCCTTCCTTCTTTCCTTCTTTCCTTGTTTTCTCCTTCCTTCCTTCCTTCCTTCCTCCCTTCCTTCTTCCCTTGCTCTTTTCTGCCTTCCTTCCTTCTTTCCTTGCTTTGTCCCTTCCTCCTTCCTTCCTTCCTTCCTTCCTTCTTTCCTTCTTTCCTTGTTTTCTCCTTCCTTCCTTCCTTCCTTCCTTCCTTCCTCCCTTCCTTCTTCCCTTGCTCTTTTCTGCCTTCCTTCCTTCTTTCCTTGTTTTTTCCCTTCCTTCCTTCCTTCCTTCCTTCCTTCCTTCCTTCCTTCCTTCCTTCCTTCATTTCTTCCTTCCTTCCTTCCTTGTTTTCTCCCTTCCTTCCTTCCTTCCTTCCTCCCTTCCTTCTTCCCTTGCTCTTTTCTGCCTTCCTTCCTTCTTTCCTTGTTTTCTCCCTTCCTTCCTTCCTTCCTTCCTTCCTTCCTTCCTTCCTTCCTTCATTTCTTCCTTCCTTCCTTCCTTCCTTCCTTGTTTTCTCCCTTCCTTCCTTCCTTCCTTCCTTCCTTCCTCCCTTCCTTCTTCCCTTGCTCTTTTCTGCCTTCCTTCCTTCTTTCCTTGTTTTCTCCCTTCCTTCCTTCCTTCCTTCCTTCCTTCCTTCCTTCCTTCCTTCCTTCCTTCCTTCCTTCCTTGTTTTCTCCCTTCCTTCCTTCCTTCCTTCCTTCCTTCCTTCCTTCTTTCCTTCTTTTTTTCTCCCTTCCTTTTCTCCATCCCCCCATCCTTCTTTCCTCCCTTCCTCCTTTCCTTCTTTTCACCCTTCCTTCCTTCCTTCTTTCCTCCCTTACTTCTTTTCTCCCTTCCTTTCTCCCATTCTCCTTTCCTTCTTTCCTCCCTTCCTTCCATCCTTCTTTCCTCCCTTCTTCCCATTCTCCTCCCTTGATCCAAAGACAGCACAAGGGTTAACTTGTTTTTGACTACTGAACACGACATACAGTGCCTTATGTACACTTTTTACATATTTTGTTTCATTACAGACTTTATTTCAATGTTTTTATTAATCTGAATTTTATGTGATGGATCAGCAACAAAATAGTCCAAGTTGGTGAAGTGAAATGAGAAAAATATATACATAAAACTATTTTTTAGAAATAAAAAACAGAAAATTGGCATTTGCATATACACTTTGACGCGTCAAATGAACGCAGGATACGCGTGGCGGCCATGATGCGTACGTGTTACTACACGTAACTACATTTTATAGAGATGATGTATGTTAAGGAATTGTAAATATGTTTGTTTATTTAGGATACTTAATTTAACGTCATGTAAATGACATTGATGAATTCACAGTGATTCAATATAAGTTGTAAATGTACCTGTGTACGTTTATTTTAATATTTATTTTAAAACAGCAAATATATTTAACAGGTTACTTCCACGTAACAGTAATCAATCACCACACATCCACAATCCATAAATTGAAATGTTAAATAAAGTTTATAAATAAAAAAAAAAAAAAAAAACACGTCCACGTCGGGGCCTCGTCACGTGATCAGGATCTCCGCTCGTCACTCTATGACGTAGAGGGGATTCCCAGGGAATTTCCTGTGTTTGACGGAATGGGAGAATAGTTAAAACCAATGAATTTAAATATCGCCTGTCTTCACTTCCTCGTTCAAAAGCAATTAAAAATGATATTTTGTGGCTGGACGACGCTCTGGCTAAGGTCTGGTTAGGTTAATGCACCATTTATGATTGGTTAGAAGTAGGAAACGCTTGTGGTTTTTGCTAAAAATAATAATTTCACATCACTTACTCCACCTCCGTTGTCATGGCGACAGCAAACACCATGGTTAAAGGGAAAGTTCGTTTTTTTACAACCTGACCTTATTTCTGGCATTTTTTATGGTCGTATACTCACCCAGAGGTGTTTGGTGTCATTTGGAGTCCTTCGGAAGATATTAGGAGTTTTGTGCGAGCCGCTTCTCCATATAACGGTAGTGAACGGGGCACAGCGGGACACAGACGATGCAGCGTCTAAATAACACATGATTGCCGCGAAACTCTTCATTTCTTTTATGAATCACTAGATCTGCTTCCAGGACCTGTTGTCTTCATCCGGGGCTGTGTGTGTAACAAATAAATCAGTTTGTAAACAAGACCTCTGAACTCATGACGTCATCTGTGTGCGCGCATCGCAGACGCAGCTCTGTGCACAGCTGGAGTTCACTACTGTTAGTTATTTGAAACATGTCTGAATATTTGTCAAATTCTGAGGTTGTGGACGACGACTTTGAATATGATGGACGTCCTTACCGTTTTGAGCCGGAGTATACGGCTGAAGAGCTCACTGAACGGAGGACAGATTGCGCGCACAGAGATGACGTCATGAGTTCAGAGGTCTTGTTTACAAACTGATTTATTTGTTACACACACAGCCCCGGATGTAAACAACAGGTCCTGGAAGCAGATCTAGTGATTCATAAAATAAATTAAGAGTTTCGCGGCAATCATGTGTTATTTAGACGCTGCATCGTCTGTGTCCCGCGGTGCCCCCATTCGCTACCATTATATGGAGAAGCGGCTCGCACAAAACTCCCTTATATCTTCCGAAGGACTCCAAATGACACCAAACTTGCCTGGGTGAATATACGACCATAAAAAATGCCAGAAATAAGGTCCAGGTTGTAAAAAACGAACTTTCCCTTTAAATACTCAATTTTACGTCAAATACTAGAAAACACGGTTAAATACTCGTCGTCAAAATACTGTTAAAAATCATCAAAACACCATTAAAACACTGTTAAAACAGTGTTAAAAACATGCTTTTACAAACTGACAGTAACAAACAGTAACTTGCGCATCAAAAACTCATAACTTAGCCACTATAATAAAGAATAATATATACATAATAAAAAATGTGTAAATAATCCGTGTATATATCACGACAACGGATCCCATTGACTTTGCATAGGTACAATATCCGTGGTGCTCACACGGAATTATACCATTTCCGTGTTGGTGCCACGGAAAATAGTGGTGAGAAGTCGTGGGCATTTCACGGATTTTTGTGAGATCAGGTTGGTTAGCATCTCTTAGCATCTCTTAGGAGAGTCGGGTCACGTTCATCAGCTCTGTTTCCTCAGATGTTTGAATGAAGGTTCCCACCCTGATGTTCCTCTCTTTTCTCTCTCCGTTAGACTCCAGGGCTACCGTATTCTGAGATCACATGACCATCAGCCAACCCCGTCCCCCGCCCCTCCAGATGTGCTCCTCCCCTCCAGACGCTGCCTCACCAGCTCAGTCTAGACCTGCCCATGGAGCCCCCCCAGCTCTGCCCGGCCCACCCCGAGGGACGCACGGCCCTGCGCCGGGTCAAGTCCACCCAGGTGTGAAGGTTCACCGTCTGCAGGGAAGAAACTCTTAGCTGGACCTTTTCATCGGCGGCGAGCCGCGCGCGCGCAGAGTCCCCCATCACCCCCCGCCTCCACCCGTCCGTCCTCTCAAAGACGACGCCCCTTCTGTTTTGAGCGAGGAAGTCCCGTGTAAAGACCTCGTCAAAGCTTTTAAAGCAATACTGTGCGCCGATTCCTCGGCAGAGGCTCCGCAGACTATCGGCTGGTGATTACTTGATACTTACAATCATTAAAAGAGAAATAAACTCAGACGAACTGAGGGTCTAAAGTGGATTTTCCTCAAGACCATTTTGTAATACTCAGGACAATTACGTGAAAAAAAGGACGTAATCAACAAAAAAGACCTTTTCGCCATCAGAATGCAGGTACTGTTGAGTATTATGGTGTAGATTTTTTTCTTTTTCTTTCCTCAAATTTATTCCTGTAGCACCCTATAATGTAATAATTTCCTGAAAATTTAATAACGCCTGAAAATGTTGTAAAATTTGCACTTAACTCAATCGAAAATGTTATAAAACCCAATAATGTAATAACTTCCCCAATAATGTAATAAATTATCCTGACTGATATTGTAATAACATTTTAAAAAATAATGTAATACCTTATTACATTATTGGGAATTTATTACATGGTACTCAAAGTCTGCAATTTAACCCAATAGTCAGACTGGTGTTTCAAATCCAGCATATATGACATTCTTAGATACTAAAAACACAAAAATGTGTCAAGTATTACATTATCAGTTTTGGAAAAAAAAAAAAAAAAAGACCCACCTGAAAATGTAATAAATTCCCAATAATGTAATAAGGTATTACATTATCGGTAAAAATGTTATTACAATATCAGTCAGGATATTTTATTACATTATTGGTGAAGTTATTACATTATTGGATTTTATTACATTTTCAAATGAGTTAAGTGCAAATTTTATTACATTTTCAGGCGTTATTACATTTTCAGGAAATTATTACATTATAGGGTGCCACAATCCCTTTTGTAAATTATAGCACAGGTGAACCCGTTGGGGGTTCAGCGAGCTGTGTCGTATCTCTTTTTCGTTTGTGTGAAGTGATAGAAGAGCGAGTTATACCCGTTAGATCTGTGCTCGTGATTCCCGAGTCGCTTCGGTTCATCTGCTCGTCGTCTCGGACCCAAACCGCATCAGGCGTTTCCAAGTGTACTATTTACCGTTCTGGTGTGTGTTTTTAAGTGTTCGTTATGATGTCCATGCTGTGATATATTTGGGAGGTTTGCCTTTTATTATTATGTTGCAGAAAAAAATCTAAATACAACCCCAGTTTAAAAAAGAAAAGTGTAAATGGAGCCGAACGCAGTGACGTTTCACGTCTCATAAACCCAGATTTCACTCACCATGAAGCAAGAAATACTTATTAAACTGTAAAATTAAACTATAAAACTGGAATTCTAATTTTGATGACGGCAACACATCTCAAAAAAGAGACGTAGAAGGATCCTAGCGCTGACGGCAGGTTAGCTCGGCCCCCCCAGACCCCCCTCCGGTGAGGCTACGCCCCTGTGACGGGCGAAGGTGGTTCAGCGTCGTCTTGCTGAAATATGCACGATCTTCCGTGAAAAAAAAGAGATGTCTGGATGTGAGATGTTGCTCCAGGACTCGCCCGGACCTTCCAGCACTAATGCTTCCCTACGTCGTCTAGGCCTGTGCTGAAAAAAATCGATTTTCCGATTCTAAATCGATTCTCGTCTTAATTCCTAAAAATCAATTCGTATGTCCAAAGATCGATTTTTTTTCATCATTACATTACAATTTTGGTATTTTTTTGTTTATGCCCCAAAAAGTAATGTTTTGTTGGACACGAGAATAACTTGTGCCATGTTTTTGCCTTTTATATATGTTTAAAGCTATGAAAACATTAAAGTTTTCAGTTATAGTTATATAGTTAGACAGAAAATGGAAAAAAAATTAAACAAAATTTGTTAAAAAATAAAACCGATATCATACGTTTGCTGCCCTGGATCTGTTTGGTAATTCTGCCCCACGATGTTTCTGAAAGCAGTTCTATCAGCATTCTGGGAGCTGATTGGTCCTTACAGCATCATTAGCTGCCAATACTTGCTGTTGAATCTCAATATAATACTAGTATGCGTATGTTGCAGAACTATAGTCATATAATTCATGCAGCAGCTCAAAAAAACAGTTTTAATAACACTAACCCAAATCAATATCGGAATCGAATCGGATCTTTATAATCGATTCTGAATCGGTATCGGAATCCAATCGTTTTTTTGACATTTGAATCGATCCCCAGCCCTGACGTCGTCAAAGGTTCAAGCCTCTGCCCGATTGCTGGCAACAACCCGGATGTTCCCTCCCCGATTCAGTTATGACTTAATTTTCAGATCTTTCCTTTCTCATACTGTCCGAATTGTATTTAAAGAAAATCTGATCCCGGGTTCAAAAATTGGAAGGGGGAACTGATTTGAGACGGTCATCCCGTTGCTGCTTCCACCTGCCTGCTGTGCTGTTGCCGTCCCTGACCCACCAGTCTGGCCCTCGGCAGGAGGGTCCCCCCTTATGAGCCTGGTCCTGCTCAAGGTTTTTTCCCTCCTAAAGGGGAGTTTTTCCTTGCCACTGTTTGGCTTAAGGTTTTTCTCCCACTAGGGGAGTTTTTACCTGCCATTGTTTATGTAATAACTGCTCGGGGGTCATGTTCTGGGTATGGGTCTCTGTAAAGCGTCTAGAGACAACTCTGTTGTATTAGACGCTATATAAATAAAATTGAATTGAATTGAATTGAATTGATTTGATCAAAATTAACTAGAAGTATTTATTGTACAGAAAAACTTGATATCAAGGGTCGAACACTGACTGATCATCAAATTAAGTTCGAAAGACCCCAACCGCACGGCTAACGCCCCCGGAAAAGGGAAAAAATTACATCCGGTGGCACCGGAGGAGATTAAATTACAACCCCCAGCTTTTTCTCTTGGTTTCTTTAATGTCTTTGTTCAAACACGTGGTCCACCGAGCAACTAGAGAAAAACGTATTGACTACACTTATGATTTAAAATGAGGATGACTAAATGCATTTGAAAGATGAGGAATAATTATTCAGACATGAATTATGAAACTACTGATCAATAACAAAATAAACCAAAGAAAATGGATGACATGAAAAGTTATAAGATGGCATGGAAAGTTAAATTTTTCCACTTACCCCAACGATGTGTTGCTGTCATCAACGTCCAACCGCCACACTTCCAACATCTGATGATTTAGTTTTTCCAAAATACAGCTTTGTTTTATTCTCAAATCGCTGCATTCTGCTTTTTTCTCTGTTTTTACACGGCATCTGAACTTATTTGGAGCTGGAATCGTCTGAAATGTCGTCTCACACCGTGTGGTATTTCTAATCAAATGTGTTAAAAGAGCCGTTACGTACGGTGGCCGAGACCCGCCATTGCTGAAAATAAAAGTAACGCTGCAAACAGAAACAAACGCTGCTGCAAATTAAAGAAACACTTAGCAAATAAAATAAACGCTGCAAATAAAAACAAACGCCGCTGCAAATAAAAGAAACGCTGAAAATATAAAGAAACCCTGCTGCAAATAAAATAAAAAAAGATGCAAATAAAAAAGCCACAACGGAAGTGAATTACCGGGGACTATTTTTGCCGATGCACCGGTGGTGTTTTTATGTGAGAAGACAGCCGTGTTGTTGTTTTTGTTGTTTTTATTATTCATAATAATGCCAAGAATAATCTAAAGTGTGGGTAACAATTTTACTTGCAGCAGCGTTTATTTTATTTGCAGCGTTTATTTGATTTGCAGCGGGGTTTCTTTATATTTGCAGCGTTTCTTTTATTTGCAGCAGCGTTTGTTTTTATTTGCAGCAGGGTTTATTTTATTTGCAGCAGCGTTTGTTTTTATTTGCAGCAGCGTTTATTTCATTTGCAGCAGCGTTTGTATTCATTTGCAGCGTTTATTTTATTTGCAGCGGGGATTCTTTATATTTGCAGCATTTCTTTTATTTGTAGCAGCGTTTGATTTTATTTGCAGCGTTTATTTTATTTGCAGCGGGGTTTCTTTATATTTGCAGCGTTTCTTTTATTTTCAGCAGCGTTTGTTTTTATTTGCAGCAGCGTTTATTTTATTTGCAGCGGCGTTTGTATTTATTTGCAGCGGGTTTCTTTATATTTGCAGCGTTTCTTTTATTTGTAGCAGCGTTTGTTTTTATTTGCAGCGTTTATTTTATTTGCAGCGATGTTGTATTTATTTGCAGCGGGGTTTCTTTATATTTGCAGCGTTTCTTTTATTTGTAGCAGCGTTTGTTTTTATTTGCAGCGTTTATTTTATTTGCAGCTGCGTTTCGCGTTTCTTTAATTTGTAGCGGCGTTTGTTTCTGTTTGCAGCGTTACTTTCATTTTCAGCAATGGCGGGTCTCGGCCACCGTAGTTACGTCATCAGTCTGCTTCCACGCCAGCGCATCCGTCCCGTCCCGTCCGGTCATTCCGGTTTCTCCGTCCATCAGTAACTCCATCATACCGGCTGTATAAAGTAACGGCACTGAGGCCAGACCTCTGACTTTTGTATAGTTTTGTACAGTGCATAGGTTTCTTTACACAATATATCCAACACTATAGTCCTGTTTGCTTCTGTGAGCGAGGGAGGGAGGGACGCCCGACGCTGTCTTGCAGGAAGTTGCCAGATCTAAAAAGAGCGGGAATGTAGCACAGTGAAGACGTGCGTGAGATCCGATGAGCCATCTGCGTGCTTGGTTCTGCTCGTTTTGGAAAGGACGCTGCAGGTTACACTCGTTTACAGAAGGATTATGTGAAAAAGACGTTGTTTTGGTTTTATAAAGCGTGTCTGCGCGCGTGTGTGTGTGTGCGTGCTTATCGGGATTTGTGTGTATACCTATTAAGAGCACATTGTATGGCAGCACAACTGTTAATTTGGAAATCGGTTCTCTGGAGTTAAAATGTCAAATGCAGCTGCTATAACCAGTACTGGAGTTGAGGGGGGATGAGGGGGGATAGGCATCCCCCCCTGAAATAAAAACGGTCCAAATCATCCCCCCTGTAAAACTGCCATCCCCCCTTTCCATCCCTTATGTCATTTCATCAATGAATGTGGTTTTACTGCTATTTCAACATTTAGAGTCATCACCAGAAAAATAACTTATTTGACAATTTTCACCTGTTTCAAGTAAATTTTCACTTGAAATAAGTAGGAAAATCTGCCAGTGGAACAAGATTTATCTTCTTATTACAAGCAAAAAAATCTTGTTCCACATGCAGATTTTTCTACTTATTTCAAGTGAAAATCTACTTGAAACAGGTGAAAATTGTTGTTTTTTCCAGTGATGAGTCTTGTTTTAAGTGTAATGAGATTTTTTTTTACTAAAATGAGACATTTTAACTAGAAATAAGACAAATATTCTTGTTAAGATTGTGAGTTTTTGCAGTGATCCATTTTACTTATCCTGTGAAGGACAGAGGCATATTGATAAGTTCAGAAAAGTGTTTTTTATTGTTGTGTTTTGATGTATTTGATGTAAGCCCAGTGGATATTTAAAGCTTACAGAAGGCTGCATTTAACTGCTGCTATGTCATTCCTGCAGTATTTCTGCAGCTGTTTTGGTCACTGCTATTATTTGTAATATATAATATTATTTGTAATCAGCACAAATTATCTGTCCCATATGATAAAATCCACCATCCCCCCCTGATTTTATTTTACAACTCGAGTACTGGCTATAGCACAGGGTGCTCGTCTCGGCTCTGAGATCACGACAAGTGACTGATTTTCTTTTCTTTTTCTTTTTTGTACACAACTGAAGAGACTGAGAACATCCTATCTGTCCAAAATAATGTTATTTTTATGTTAAAAGTTACTGTTTTGTATTTATTTACCAAAATAAATTGAAATGATCGCAGAGTTCTGTGAGAATCGCCTCCTAAGGATGTTTCCTTGATGTTGTGCGTGCCGTTTTTTGGTTTTTATTTTCTTCAGTTTACCTGAAACCGTTTTCTATTAGTCTTGAACGCGCTAGCCCTGCCCACTTTCTTAGGAATACCCATCAGCTGATGGTTGACACAAACCATCGGGTGGCGTGGCGGCAGGGGACCCTTGAGGCGGACGGACCACGGCGGCGGACGAAGATCACGCTGGGTGTCACTCCCGTCAGCTGGGAACCAAAAAGTGAGCGTACGGTTCCAGCAAAGTCACCAAAGTCGCACAATGGCAGCTTGGGAAGAAGCTTCCCGGATCTCATGAGTGTCAAACTCTGCTGCCTCGCGCAGACGGAACGGTCTGATGTGGGCTAAACAACAGTATTGATTGATTGATTGATTGGCCGTGGGATATTTTCTCTTTAGTTGCAAGTGAGGCCGTGGGATGCAACGGCCTCCGGTGTCAACAGAACTCCGGTGGCGCACCTTGAAATGTGGTGAGACAGGAGAAAGCTGCTTTCAGGGCAACACGAAAACGGATCCCTGGGAGATTTATGTCAAAGATGCAAGACGTTCAACTCACGGTACCGCGGACCTAACAAACCAGCCTGTGAGTGGATTTAGACGTTTTTATTTAGGCGTCATCTTGCTATAGGGAGCTTTCAGACCTGTGGCCCATTTGTTTTATTCTGATTCAGCGGCTAAATCGATACAGTTGTTTTGTTTTTGGTATGTGGAGTTTATGTTCACAAGGCAACCGTTTGTAGCGGTTCAAAGCTGATAACAAATGCCATGTGCGAACCAACTGTTCTCTCATTGGTCAGAAATGAAACACGGAAGGAGTTTCCTCTTCCGTACTCCAGGAAAAACTACAAGTCCCTTTCACAGAGAGGGCGCAAAGCGCAGACCGCCGCCAGTGATCCCATTTATTTATGTGCTGCCAGCGCAAGAGCAGACCGCTCTGCTGCCAGCTCAGCGGCGCCTGCCGCAGCATTTGTGCCGCACCTGCCTGCCCAAATTGAAAATTTTTTTATTTCACCGTGCCGCGCTGTGACGACATCTCGGCACGTCCAATAGGAGAGAAGGTGGTGGAGGCTGTGCCGACTCTTCTCCTTGCGCCGCGGTAGCACATACACATGAATGGAGTTGTATCCGTTGCTGTGTGGATTATGTTCTCACTGCAAATAAAAAAAACGAACCGCTCCAGGTCTCGAATGGAATCGGGCCGAGACCAGCTCTCCTAGGCGTTCATATATACCAAACCAACCGATCTTTAGGTTGAAACCGCTCCTGTTTCGGAACAACTGCTCCAAACGGGACAGGTGTGAAAGCACCCTTAGTCAAGTTCTGGTCTGGAAGAGTGTCCCAGTGAACAGAGCCGGGCCGCTCCGTTCCTCGGCGGCCGGGCCGTCCGGTCCTCGGAAACCTCTCCGGTTGCAAATGCTCCTACACGTGTTTCCTTCTAGCATCCATCTGTTTTTCTTTCTTCTGCCCCAACAAGGTAGATTTGTTTCTTCCACAAACTTCAGAACGAGCGGATGTTTTTCATGGAATAATCAAACGTCTTTTTCTTCTTTCAACATTAATATGTTCTCTCTGTTGTTCTCTCTTGTTGAATGTGGGCTCATGCGACCTGTAAATCATTGCATTCTGTTTTTCATCAAGTTTTACAACGTTTTCAGGTACCGGCGTTGTAAAATACGAACACGCTGGTGGTGACCTTTAGATGGTTTTAAAATCAAACAGGGGCCGCATGTCTGAGTGGTTGTTTTTTTCTGAGACCCTGCACCCGTCCTTGCACTCCAGCAGACCCCTGAGACCCCGGAGACCCTCAAAGGAATAAGTAATAGATGAAATAACAATAAAGTACAGTATGTGAACGGCAGTGTCGGATATTTTAACAAAATTCTTCCAACTACTGTCAGATCATGTTGTTAAGCCGCATTTTTTAATAACGGTGCATTTTGTAATAAACGTCCAAAATGTAATAACTTTTTCATTTCATTTTGTAATAAAGCCGCATTTTGTAATAAATGTTGCCAAATTATCATCAACCTTTATTTGAATTCGGAGAAATCATTGAGAGCAAGCCCTCATTTACAATGATGCCGAATGTACAACAACCATATAAAAAGAATAATACAATAAAAATAAAAGAGAAAAAATTAAAAACAATTACAAACATGGGTAAAATGTCAGCAATTAAGGATTTGAATTGACCAAGCTGCACAAACGTTTCCAACTTCAATGCATGTTGCAAAATTATGTAATAAGTTATTGCATTTTGAGAAGATTATTATAAAATGCACTTGCAACTTTTTTATTTTCTAGGAAATGTAATAACATGGTGCATTATGTAATAATACCTATTATTGTTGTTTGTTTAACAATGAATTTATACAAGAGTGACTTTTGTTGTTTTTTTATGCAATTTTCCTTTGAGCTATGTAGCCCAATAAATCTATGTATAATACTCTGGTTTGGAATTAAATAGGCCAATAACAAACAAATAAACTTTGCTTTAGAATTGTTATTACATAATGCACCATGTTATTACATTTTCTAGAGAATAAAAAAGTTGCAAGTGCATTTTGTAATAATCTTCTCAAAATGTAATAACTTAACATAATGCGGCAAAATTTATCACAAAATGCGTTGGGGTAGTTTATTACAAAATGCGGCTTTATAACAAAATGAAATGACAAAGTTATTACATTTTGGACGTATATTACAAAATGCGGGCTCAACAGATGTCTATAAAAGAGAATTCTGTGACTGCATAAAGAAGAGTCTGGAAGTAAAAAAGTGTAAATACAACTTTAAACCTGAGAAGCAGAATACTAACTACTTTAGCCAAGGCTAGAAAGAAAAATCTAGCTGTAAAGTCAAACACGAGACTGACGCCTTGTCTTTTTGTCTATCAATCCATTCACAAGCTACTTCCAACCTGTTTTCATTCTTTATTTCAATTCAATTACCAAATTCATCACTTTAATACTAGGTCTGCAAACAATCTCCATCCCACCTTTTTCAGGTCTACTTTTTACCAATTTTCAGTTAGATTCAGAGGTTTCTCTTGATTGGAACACCTTACCACTCAATATTAGAGAACGCTCGAGTACAAATACCTTCAAAAAACAAATCACAACATTTTTACTAGCCCAACTTAGCAAAGCTTAACCATTCACATCCAGGTCTTCTCTGCAAACCCTCATTAGATTCCTGTTTTTGTTTTTCTAGCAATTTAGCTTTATTTTCCTTAGTTGTCCTGTGTTTTACATATTTCTGTAGATATTGTTTGTTTCACTATAGGAGGAACCAACTCGACAAGCCCTTAACCCTTGTGCCGTCTTCAGGTCAAGGAGGGAGGGAAGAAGGAAGGAAGGGAGGAAAGAAGGAAGGAAGGAAGGAAGGAAAGAAGGAAGGGAGAAAAGAAGGAAGGGAGGGAGGAAAGAAGGAGAAAGGAAGGAAGGGAGGAAAGAAGGAAGGAAGGGAGGAAAGAAGGAAGGAAGGGAGAAAAGAAGGAAGGAAGGAAGGAAGGAAGGAAGGAAGGAAGGAAGGAAGGAAGGAAGGAAGGAAGGAAGGAAGGGAGAAAAGAAGGAAGGAAGGAAAGAAGGGAGGAAAGAAGGAAGGAAGGGAAAAAAGAAGGAAGGAAGGAAGGAAGGAAGGAAGGAAGGAAGGAAGGAAGGGAGGGAGGGAGGAAGGAAGGATGGAAGGAAGGGAAAAAAGAAGGAAGGAAGGAAAGAAGGAAGGAAGGAAGGAAGGAAGGAAGGAAGGAAGGAAGGAAGGAAAAAAAGAAGGAAGGAAGGAAGGAAGGAAGGAAGGAAGGAAGGAAGGAAAGAAGGGAGGAAAGAAGGAAGGAAGGGAAAAAAGAAGGAAGGAAGGAAAGAAGGAAGGAAGGAAGGAAGGAAGGAAGGAAGGAAGGAAGGAAAAAAAGAAGGAAGGAAGGAAGGAAGGAAGGAAGGAAGGAAGGAAGGGAAAAAAGAAGGAAGGAAGGAAAGAAGGAAGGAAGGAAGGAAGGAAGGAAGGAAGGAAGGAAGGAAGGAAGGAAGGAAGGAAGGAAGGAAGGAAGGAAGGAAGGAAGGAAGGAAGGAAAAAAAGAAGGAAGGAAGGAAGGAAGGAAGGAAGGAAAGAAGGGAGGAAAGAAGGAAGGAAGGGAAAAAGAAGGAAGGAAGGAAGAAGGAAAGAAGGAAGGAAGGAAGGAAGGAAGGAAGGAAGGAAGGAAGGAAGGAAGGAAGGAAGGAAGGAAGGGAGAAAAGAAGGAAGGAAGGAAGGAAGGAAGGAAGGAAGGAAGGAAGGAAGGAAGGAAGGAAGGAAAAAAAGAAGGAAGGAGGAAGGAAGGAAGGAAGGAAGGAAGGAAAGAAAGGAGGAAAGAAGGAAGGAAGGGAAAAAAGAAGGAAGGAAGGAAAAGAAGGAAGGAAGGAAGGAAGGAAGGAAGGAAGGAAGGAAGGAAGGAAGGAAGGAAGGAAGAGAAAAGAAGGAAGGAAGGGAGAAAGGAAGGAAGGAAGGAAGGAAGGAAGGAAGGAAGGAAGGAAGGAAGGAAGGAAGGAAGGAAGGAAGGAAGGAAGGAAGGAAGGAAGGAAGAAGGAAGGAGAGAGCAGGAGGAAAGAAGGAACAGGAGAATTAGGTCATTTTGACCCAAAGACAGTAAAAGGGTTAAGGGTTTTTTTGGTTCCTCCCGCACATTTTCTGTTATATTGTATTTCTTTCTACATACTGTTCATCTGTACTTTTTAAAACTGTTTGTATATTTCTATGTGCAATTAAACTAAACTAAACGCCATCTCCGCTCAGATGCAGCTGCAGTACCGGCCCGCCGCCACTAGATGGCGGCGTTCACTGCGGTTGGGAGGGAAACAAGAGTTCATGAGGTTTAACGTTTATGATCTCAACCAGAGACGAAGAGGAGGGTGAAAACCTGCTGAAGCCAATGAAATAAATCCATTAATAAATTAATAAGAACGAAACCTTTTCCTTTTCTGTTTCCTGAAACCGCTGACGGCCTCGGCAGGCGCCAGTCATCCTGTCATCGAGCTAATAAATGTAAAGTAATAGCAAAATTACTTTGAAACATAAACACAGACCATTTCTGTCTTTGTGTCTGTGTCTCTCAATTGCTCCGATCCCTCCCCACCCCCTCTTTGTGTTCCTTTGAATTTGTGGTTGTCAGGCTTGTTAACGACAAGACACACACACACACGCACAGACAGACTCACACACTCTCACGCACACACACACTTATCTTTTCCGGAAATTGCTTCTCAAGCACAGCCAGAGCCCCATTAGAAAAGAAGAGCTCAATGCTGTAACCTTTTTAAAAAGCCATTAGCGATGCACCTGCCTCTTTCTCTCTGTCTGCTCCTATTTCTGTGTCTTCTTTGTCTCTCTTGTTAACACTGACACACGCAGAGCTTTTCCGTCCTGATTGCCAGCTTCCCCCATCCCCAATCCTGCCGGGTTTACTTGCCGAGCATAATAAACACACTTCCACTCCAGTTAGAGTACGAATCTTTCACATCTTTAATTTCTGCCTCGGAGTGCAAAACCACTCAATTTAATTGTTTACATGTATTGTTCTAACGGCGTGTGACTGTCGAGTCAGGGTTTGGGACGTGAATAAATCTTGCTCATAGCTTCAATTTCTAACTTCAGCAATTCCTAATCCCACCCCCGTCCGCCCAAAAAACGTAAAGTTGTACATTTGAAACGGCTACAGAAACATCCCACGCCCTCCACACCGCCCGTGTATGACTATGCCTCTTTCCTCATTCAGTGAAACCAAATCAATAATAAATACTAATGAGGCCCCACCCATATCTCCAGATGGCAATATCCCCTTCTCCGTCTCCGGCAGGCGAAATAATGAGCGGTTACGTCGTCGTAGCTGTAGTTCAGCTGTGTGTGTTCCAATCAGGAGAAGCTAAATGAAACTAAGTGGTGTGCAAGTGGAAAGTGCAGAGTGTACGGACATGACTAAGTCTGCTTAGACCTGGACGCTGTGACGCTCCCTGTCCCAATACTCCCCCTAGTCCTACTTTTCAGCACTACCCCTACATTTTGCGCGTTCCCGTGAGGGTATTGGTGTCCCAATCAGTGGCGTCAATTCAGTGGAAGCTAAGGTATGGCAAGGTTACGAGTCACAGAACTAGAGTATCAATCAACACGTCCAGCAAATACTCATCACACAAGTCTGCTATGTAGCTGATCTGTGTGGTCAAGAAAATTGGAACTTTTTAAAGTGCAGTCTCGCTCACTGCAAAAACTCAAAATCTTACCAGGAATATTTGTCTTATTTCTAGTTAAAATGTCTAATTTTTGGTCAAAAAATCTCATTACACTTAAAACAAGAGTCATTACCAGAAAAATAACTTGTTATTTGACCATTTTCACCTGTTTCAAGTAAATTTTCACTTGAAATAAGTAGAAAAATCTGCCAGTGGGACAAGATTTATCTTCTCATTACAAGCAAAACAATCTTGTTCCATTGGCATTGGCATTCCATTGGGATTTTTCTACTTATTTTAAGTGAAAATCTACTTGAAACAGGTGAAAAAAGTTGTTTTTGAGTCTTGTCTTAAATGTAATATTTTTTTTTACTAAAAATTTGACATTTTAACTAGAAATAAGACAAATATTCTTCTTAAGATTTTGAGTTTTTGCAGTGTATAATAACTAGTGAAATCGATCATGTTGTTCTGATTTGCATTTGTAGTTATTCTATATGTATTAAGTAATAGAATAATCAATACAAAGAGACACAGAGTAATTCCATAAATGTATTTAAAAAAACAAACATTTACATTTAACCCTTGAAGCCGAGGTGTGGCGGCTGCCGTACCTTCATACCCAATTGACGCCCCTGGTCCCAATTCCTCTTTTCACCTAGTGGTAGTGAAGAAAACTAGTGTAGTGGCTGAATCTGTCCCTACGGATCGAGGGATTTCGGATGCTCACTAGTTGATCTAGGGACAGAAAAATTTCCCAGAATGCTTTTTGTCGTCATTTGCAGACTGAATCAAAAAAAACATGGCGGACATTTATTATTTTTTAGTGAATAAAATCAATATTTTGAGTTAGTTTCTGCATAAAAATGCGTTTTGATTACATTTCTAGCGAGAAATATATATTTTACTTTCATAATATTCCCTCAGTGAATGTACATTATCACTCGTTTGCCCATGGTTGCATCCTCGCCAGAATAAAGGCTGATTTATGGTTCCGCGTTACACCAACGCAGAGCCTACGGCGTAGGTTACGCGGCGACGCGCGCTGTACGGTGCGCGTTGCCGCGTAACCTACGCCGTAGTCTCTGCGTCGATTTAACGCGGAACCATAAATCAGCTCCCGAGCCGGTAGGCATCATCATCCCGAAATTTTCGGAGCAAATTTCTTAACAGGCGTAGCTACAACTGTTAAATTTCATCTATTAAACCAACATTTATTTTCCTAAATTATTTATTTCAGCCAGTGGTAATTCTCCACAGAGCTGCAGGTTTCTCCCCGGGACGACGGCACAGGTTGACCCGGCCGTGAGCTGCTGCTGTTACCATGGTAACAGCTGCTGCGACCCCGGGCCGGCGGCTCTTCTCCGAAAACAGCGGATCAAATGTCTTAACAGGCGTTATTTGGATAAACTGAGCCCAGGTTGGGCATCTTAACGATTACTTTTACGCCTGAAAAATATTAAAAGAAAATATTAAAGATTACAAGGGCCCTAAAATTTGTGGCTTGAATTTTAGGGGTAGTGGTAGAAAGTAGGGGGTGTATTGGGATTGGCCCTACGTGCACCTTATAGTGTGGAAAATACAATATTCTTCCTTTGAAAGCTTCATTGTCTCTCTTTGACCATAGAGCTCTAGCGACTTGCCAAAGAGCTCCAGTTTTATCATACAAGTCAAAAACATGATTTTCTAGAAAGTTTGTGCCGTGAAGAATCTTTTCGCAAATTTTAGTCTTGTCTTTATTCTGTTATTCTCTTAATAGTGGAATCCTTCCATGGACCCTTGTTGTTGGTGTAAAGATGTGATGCCACAGTGGTGAGCCTTCATCATTTTTCCTGGCTCTTTGTCTTCCACTCGCACCGTGACTCGTGACTGAATGGAAGTGAATCGAATAAACCGGAGGTCACATCTTCCCCGGTGGCAACAGCCGCTGAAATTCCCACTCCATTCCTTCCTTCTTTCCTCCCTTCCTTCCCTTCCTTCCTTCTTTTTTCCCTTCCTTCCTTCTTTCCTTCCTTCCTTCCTTTCTCCCTTCCTTCCTCCCTTCCTTCTTTTTTCCCTTCCTTCCTTCTTTCCTCCCTTCCTTCCTTCCTTCCTTCTTTTTTCCCTTCCTTCCTTCTTTCCTTCCTTCCTTCCTTTCTCCCTTCCTTCCTCCCTTCCTTCCTTCCTTCTTTTTTCCCTTCCTTCCTTCTTACCTCCATTCTTTCTTTCCTCCCTTCCCTTCCTTCCTTCTTTTTCCCCTTCATTCCTCCTTTCCTCCCTTCTTTCCTTCTTTTCTCCATTCCTTCCTTCTTTTCTCCCTTCCTTCCTTCCTTCTTTCCTCCCTTCCTTCCCTCCTTCCTTCTTTTTCCCTTCCTTC
This sequence comes from Cololabis saira, assembly GCF_033807715.1. Lineage (NCBI taxonomy): Eukaryota > Metazoa > Chordata > Actinopteri > Beloniformes > Belonidae > Cololabis > Cololabis saira. The sequence goes on along the minus strand of NC_084587.1, from coordinate 5,411,212 downwards.
CTTCTTTCCTCCCTTCCTTCCTTCTTTTCTCCCTTCCTTCTTTCTTTCCTTCCTTCGTTCTTTCCTTCCTTCCTTCTTTCCACCCTTCCATCCTTCTTTCCTCCCTTCCTTCCTTCTTTTCTCCTTTCCTTCCTTCTTTTCTCCCTTCCTTCCTTCTTTCCTCCCTTCCTTCCCTCCTTCCTTCTTTTTTCCCTTCCTTCCTTCTTTCCTTCCTTCCTTCCTTTCTCCCTTCCTTCCTTCCTTCTTTTTTCCCTTCCTTCCTTCTTTCCTCCCTTCCTTCCTTCCTTCTTTTTTCCCTTCCTTCCTTCTTTCCTTCCTTCCTTCCTTTCTCCCTTCCTTCCTCCCTTCCTTCCTTCCTTCTTTTTTCCCTTCCTTCCTTCTTACCTCCATTCTTTCTTTCCTTCCTTCTTTCCTCCCTTCCCTTCCTTCCTTCTTTTTCCCCTTCATTCCTCCTTTCCTCCCTTCTTTCCTTCTTTTCTCCCTTCCTTCCCTCCTTCCTTCTTTTTTCCCTTCCTTCCTTCTTTCCTTCCGTCCTTCCTTTCTCCCTTCCTTCCTCCCTTCCTTCCTTCCTTCTTTTTTCCCTTCCTTCCTTCTTTCCTCCCTTCCTTCCTTCCTTCTTTTTTCCCTTCCTTCCTTCTTTCCTTCCTTCCTTCCTTTCTCCCTTCCTTCCTTCCTTCCTTCTTTTCTTCCTTCCTTCCTTCTTTCCTTCCTTCCTTCTTTTTTCCCTCCCTTCTTTCCTTCTTTCCTCCCTTCCTTCCTTCCTTCCTTCTTATTTCCCTTCCTTCCTTTCTCCCTTCCTTCCTTCCTTCCTTCCTTCTTTTCTTCCTTCCTTCCTTCTTTCCTTCCTTCCTTCTTTTTTCCCTCCCTTCTTTCCTTCTTTTCTCCCTTCCTTCCTTCTTTCCTCCCTTCCTTCCTTCCTTCTTTTTTCCCTTCCTTCCTTCTTTCCTCCCTTCCTTCCTTCCTTCTTTTCTCCCTTCCTTCCTTCTTTCTCCGCAAATTTTAGTTTTGTCTTTATTCTGTTATTCCTTTAATAGTGGAATCCTTCCATGGCCCATTGTTGTTGGTGTAAAGATGTGATGCCACAGTGGTGAGCCTTCATCATTTTTCCTGGCTCTTTGTCTTCCACTCGCACCAGGACTCGTGACTGAATGTAAGTGAATCGAATCAAGCGGAGGTCACATCTTCTCCGGTGGCCGCGGCCTCTGAAATTAGAGGCCGTCTGTCTGACAGACCACGGACGGCAACTACGATCACATGAACATGCTGAAGACGGTCTTCTAGTCTCTTCCTGTAACACACCTTCACTTTCAAAACACTGAACCAATCTGTGATCCAGACTGATGTTTATGAATTATCTTTGTGACATGACTATAATTCAATGATTTATGACTATTTTGTTTAGGTACAAATAAGTCGAAGCTGTTTCAGAATATTAACCCTTGTACATTTGGGTCAAAATGACCTAATTCTCCTGTTCCTTCTTTCCTCCTGCTCTCTCCTTCCTTCCTTCCTTCCTTCCTTCCTTCCTTCCTTCCTTCCTTCCTTCCTTCCTTCCTTCCTTCCTTCCTTCCTTCCTTCCTTCCTTCCTTCCTTCCTTCCTTCCTTCCTTCCTTCCTTCCTTCCTTCCTTCTTTCCTCCCTTCCTTCCTTCTTTCCTCCCTTCCTTCTTTTTCCATTCCTTCCTTCTTTCCTCCCTTCTTTCCTCCCTTCCTTCTTTTCTCCCTTCCTTCCTTCTTTTTCCATTCCTTCCTTCTTTCCTCCCTTCCTTCTTTCCTCCCTTCCTTCTTTTCTCCCTTCCTTCCTTCCTTTCTCCCTTCCTTCCTTCTTTTTTCCCTTCCTTCCTTCTTTTCTCCCTTCCTTCCTTCCTTTCTCCCTTCCTTCTTTCTTTCCTCCCTTCCTTCTTTTTCCATTCCTTCCTTCTTTCCTCCCTTCTTTCCTCCCTTCCTTCTTTTCTCCCTTCCTTCCTTCCTTTCTCCCTTCCTTCCTTCTTTCCTTCCTTCCTTCCTTCCTTCCTTCCTTCCTTCCTTTCTCCCTTCCTTCCTTCCTTCCTTCCTTCCTTCCTTCCTTCCTTCCTTTCTCCCTTCCTTCCTTCTTTCCTCCCTCCCTTCTTTTTTCCATTCCTTCCTTCTTTCCTTCCTTCTTTCCTCCCTTCTTTCCTCCCTTCCTTCTTTTCTCCCTTCCTTCCTTCTTTTTCCATTCCTTCCTTCTTTCCTCCCTTCCTTCTTTCCTCCCTTCCTTCTTTTCTCCCTTCCTTCCTTCCTTTCTCCCTTCCTTCCTTCTTTTTTCCCTTCCTTCCTTCTTTTCTCCCTTCCTTCCTTCCTTTCTCCCTTCCTTCTTTCTTTCCTCCCTTCCTTCTTTTTCCATTCCTTCCTTCTTTCCTCCCTTCTTTCCTCCCTTCCTTCTTTTCTCCCTTCCTTACTTCTTTTCTCCCTTCCTTCCTTCTTTACTTCCTTCTTTCTTTCCTCCCTTCCTTCTTTTTCCATTCTTTCCTTCTTTTCTCCCTTCCTTCTTTCTTTTCTCCCCTCCTTCCTTCTTTCCTTACTTCCTTCTTTTTTCCCTTCCTTCCTTCCTTCCTTCTTTTTTCCTTTCCTTCTTTTCTCCCTTCCTTCCTTCTTTTCTCCCTTCCTTCTTTCTTTTCTCCCTTCCTCCCTTCCTTCCTTCCTTCCTTCTTTTCTCCCTTCCTTCTTTCTTTTCTCCCTTCCTCCCTTCCTTCCTTCCTTCCTTCTTTCCTCCCTTCCTTCCTTCTTTCCTCCCTTCTTCTTTTCCTCCTTCCTTGACCCGAAGACAGCACAAGGGTTAACAGAAAAAAACCTTTAAAGCCCTTTCATTTAACGCTTTCATACAGGTATACATTAGGTTATTGCTTTAATTTGATTTTTTTCAGAAGCGTTTACGATGAACTGCATGGGGACCAGCAAATTTGCTTTTAATAATATTGTAAAAATACCACTAATGGATGAAATGAGCGTCTGGCTCCACGTCATTATCAGCTGATAAGGAGACGCTTGTGTTGGCTAAAGCTCGCCGTCGCCCCATCGCCCCACCCGAGGAGACGAGGAGCCGTAGAGACTCGCTGCTCGGGTTCAGGAACTGTGGTCATTGAGCAGTAGCACAGCGGGAAAACACGCTTACAAAATAAATGTAGTGGGTGATCAGTACTGGAGTTGAGGGGGGATGAGGGGGGATAGCATCCCCCCCTGAAATAAAAACGGTCCAAATCATCCCCCCTGTAAAACTGCCATCCCCCCTTTCCATCCCTTATGTCATTTCATCAATGAATGTGGTTTTACTGCTATTTCAACATTTAGAGTCATCACCAGAAAAATAACACCAGAAAAGATAACTTATTTGACAATTTTCACCTGTTTCAAATAGATTTTCACTTGAAATAAGTAGGAAAATCTGCCAGTGGAACAAGATTTATCTTCTTATTACAAGCAAAAAAAATCTTGTTCCACCTGCAGATTTTTCTACTTATTTTAAGTGAAAATCTACTTGAAACAGGTGAAAATTGTTGTTTTTCTCCAGTAATGAGTCTTGTTTTAAGTGTAATGAGATTTTTTTACTAAAATTAGACATTTTAACTAGTAATAAGACAAATATTCTTGTTAAGATTGTGAGTTTTTGCAGTGATCCATGTTACTTATCCTGTGAAGGACAGAGTCATATTGATAAGTTCAGAAAAGTGTTTTTTATTGTTGTGTTTTGATGTATTTGATGTAAGCCCAGTGGATATTTAAAGCTTACAGAAGGCTGCATTTAACTGCTGCTATGTCATTCCTGCAGTATTTCTGCAGGTGTTTTGGTCACTGCTATTATTTGTAATATATTATATTATTTGTAATCAGCATAAATTATCTGTCCCCATATGATAAGATCCACCATCCCCCCTGATTTTCTGTTACAACTTGAGTACTGTGGGTGATGGACATGCCAGACTAATATAGTGGTAAAACCCAGATGTTTTTTTACTTTACAAAGCAGCTAAATGAAGAGTACAGAGCTGTGTCTTCTCTGATATCTTTGAGGGGGTTCTACCGTGAATCCGGTCTGCCTCTGTTGTACTATGTGTTGCAGCAGGACTTTCAAACAAAAGTCTGTTTGACAGAAATTCAAAGAAAAAAAACATTTCTTATTTTTTTCCTCCCTTTTCCTTCCTTCTTTCCTTCTTTTCATTCTTCCTTCCTTCCTTCCTTCCTTCCTTCCTTCCTTCCTTCCTTCCTTCCTTCCTTCCTTCCTTCCTTCCTTCCTTCCTTCCTTCCTTCCTTCCTTCCTTCCTTCCTTCCTTCCTTCCTTCCTTCCTTCCTTCCTTCTTTCCTCCCTTCCTTCTTTTTTCCCTTCCTTCCTTCCTTCCTTCCTTCCTTCCTTCCTTCCTTCCTTCCTTCCTTCTTTCCTCCCTTCCTTCTTTTTTCCCTTCCTTCCTTCTTTCCTCCCTTCCTTCCTTCTTTTTTCCCTTCCTTCCTTCCTTCTCCGCAAATTTTAGTTTTGTCTTTATTCTGTTATTCTTTTAATATTACTTATTTTAAGTGAAAATCTACTTGAAACAGGTGAAAATTGTTGTTTTTTCCAGTGATGAGTCTTGTTTTAAGTGTAATGAGATTTTTTTTACTAAAATGAGACATTTTAACTAGAAATAAGACAAATATTCTTGTTAAGATTTTGAGTTTTTGCAGTGATCCATTTTACTTATCCTGTGCAGTTGTTTGACAGAAATTCAAAGAAAAAAAAAAAAAATTCTTATTTTTTTTATTCTAAAAAAGCTACTCAAAAAATCAAGAAAAAAAACAAAGAAGTTAACCGGTATAACGGAGAGATCGGGAGGAAAAAAACAGCCAAGGAGCCGGAAGAACGGGAGCGTCGAGACAATACAGAGACGGAGCTGCAAAGGTATGGACGACCAAAGTTTACATAATCAAAAATAAAAGCAGAAATACATATATTTTGTTTTTCCTTGTCCTCATAAATGCATTCTTTGTTTTTACATTCCCTCCAGCAGTGACATCGGGCCAAAATTAAGACTATTGCGCAACCGGCAGTGACACACTGGCATAAACATACAAAGTGGTTGAAATGTGTGTATAATGCTGCTCTCACTAGCTAATTTGTTTACACCATCATCCTCAATGAAGACTGAGGCCACGTTTCCACATAGCCGGGTATTTACAAAAACGGATATTTCCCCCTCTACGTTTTGAAAAATTCCATGGTTTACACGAACCCGGATGAATACGCTGTTAAGGTGCTATGAGCAGCCAAACCTGCAGGGGGCAGTGTAACGAGAAGATAAAGTCATGCTAGCCAATCGGAATCCTGGAAAAAAACATCAACAAATGACACGTGTGAAGCCTGAATAATATGGTTCCGCGTTAAACCGACGGCGTAGCCTACGTACGGTGCGCGTCGCCGCGTACCCTACGCCGTAGGCTCTGCGTTGGTGTAACGCGGAACCATAAATCAGCCTGGACTTCCAGTTACTTCCAAGACGGAACGAGAGTCTTCCGTTTGGAGTGACAGAGAAGTGGAGTTACTTTTAAGTGTGACTTAGAATATAAAACAGGTAAAATACAAGAAAATATTGACGGTGGCCAAACAAATTGTAAACACAGGTCGCACAAATGATGCTAGTGACGTTTCTGTTGCATAATGTGACGTTCTGAAGCCTAAATCTCCGTTTCCCTCCGTTTACAAGCAAACGTGAAAACTGAGTTTTTGAAAATCTCCACTTTGGCCGGAGTTTTCAGAAATGATGGTTTTTGGTGACTTTGAGCTTCGTTTTCGTGTAAACGAACGGCCAAAACGCATGACAACGCCACCGTTTTTGCTACGTGTAAACGGGGCCTGAGTATTGTCTAATGGGTGAATTTCTAAAATGATCTGTTAATGTTACGTTGTCAAAGGGACATTATAAAACAAACAAAGAAGCTAGTGTATATTAACTATAAATATTAATATTATTAGGGCCTGAGCACTTACAGTGCGAAGGCCCTATTGTGTCTACAGGAATTCTTTCTTTCTTTCTTTCTTTCTTTCTTTCTTTCTTTCTTTCTTTCTTTCTTTCTTTCTTTCTTTCTTTCTTTCACCAAATTTTGCATGCAAGTCAGGCCTGGCGAAAAATGTGATATTTAATGGTTTGCATTAATGGGCGTGGCCTAATGGCTCAACAGCGCCCCCTAGAAAACTTTGTGCCTCAAGCCCCACAATACGGTTCGACGCAAATTGGTACAGACCTGTATCATGTCGCAACTTAAAGAAAAGTCTCTTGGAGCCATGGCTGAAACCGAACAGGAAGTCAGCCATTTTGAATTAATCGTGTAATTTTGCCGCAATTTCTGCCATTTCTTCGGCCGTTAATACGGCCCAAACCGTAACGTGCACCCAGGTGTGTTATACATCAAAATGTGCGTCTCCATCCTGCGGCGACGCGCATTACTTTTCTCAGTCAAAAGCGTTACCGTGGCGACGATAGATGCCAAAAAGCGCCCCCCCCTTCATCTGTTTAGTCCATATTTGATAGTTCCTACTTTCTGCCATAACTTTTGAATGGTTTGATAGAAAGACTCGTGGGTGGTGTCATCGGACTCGGTTTTGAGTACTTGAACATAATTGGTGCAAATTAGCCCCGCCCCTTCTTCTGATTGGTCAATATTTGATAGTCCCTATTTTCTGCTATAACTTTTGAATGGTTTGATATAGAGAGTCGTGTGTGGTGTCATCCACTAAATGTCCAGGCCTGAAGAATCTACATGTAAGTCATACAAGCTTCCACTGCAGCCTGAACGTGCACAAGGGTGGAGGACCATTCATCGCTGCTTGCAGCTTTAATTTTTATTAGTTTTAGTCTTTAGTTTGCGCAATAGTCTTATTTGGCCGATCTTGCTCTTTCCCATTTATTGACCAATAGTAGAGGAGCTGGACCAAGAAACCCCGCCTTCAAAAAACCCAAAACCGAGCAGTAACCCTCGATCATGACGGTAGTTTAACGTCTCTGGTTAAAACAAACAGAATCGGACTTTGTGCCGTCACTCCAAAAGCAGAAAATGTCATCTTTGCCATCTTTGTAACACCAATAAATCACAGAGTTAATGAAATACCTTTGAACACATATATAAACATCATACAATCTGGTAGCATTCTTCATATGGACTTGATTCTGATTTCGTAATGAGAGCTTCTTTGATCTCTTACGTGTTTGTGAAATTCTTTTGGAGTTGGATTTGCCGTGTAAACATTAAAACGTTTATGAAAGTGTATAGTCACTGCTGGGTAACATTGGAAAGCCAAGTATACGATGGCCGAGACCCGCCATTGCTGAAAATAAAAGTAACGCTGCAAACAGAAACAAACGCCGCTGCAAATAAAATAAACACTGCAAATATAAAGAAACCCCGCTGCAAATAAAATAAAAAAAATGACGCAAATAAAAAAGCCACAACGGAAGTGAATTACCGGGGACTGTTTTTGCCGATGCACCGGTGTTGCACATTAAAAATTACACGCAGCCACGTTGAACACTAACCTTTTCACTTATTTTCTCGTTCGTTGTTCTTCTTATTCCTCGCTCTTCTTATTTCTTCCTTTTCACTTACGTCCTCTTCATCTTCTTCTTCTCCTCTCACGTTAAAAACACCGGTGCATCAACAAAAATAGTCCCCGGTAATTCACTTCCGTTGTGGCTTTTTTATTTGCGTCGTTTTTTCTTTTATTTGCAGCTGCGTTTCTTTATATTTGCAGCGTTTCTTTTATTTGCAGCTGCGTTTGTTTTTATTTTTATTTGAAACATGAAGCCATCCATTTAGTCCTGTATTTACTGTCCTGTGACTACAGGAACATCTCATAAGGATTTATGAAGAGCACATAGGCTACGTTCACACTGCAGTCCTTAATGCTCAATTCCGATTTTTTCCCATATCCGATTTTTTTGTGTGGCTGTTCACATTATCTTTTAAAATGTGTCCTATATCTGACTCGAGTGTGAACGCATCGCGGCCCTGAACTGACCCGCATGCGCAGAGGCGTGTGATGATGACAATGATGGATTTGCATCCAACAGGTGTCTATGAACTGCCAATTATCCATCAAGCTCCACAATTATCATGTTAACATTAAATCAGATAGATTTGTCAAGGACGTTTCTCTTGCATCTCTATCATTGTGCGGACATGAATTCTCAGAGTTTTGCGGGAGCGGGCGGGAGCGGATGTAAACACTGCGGGAGCGGGCGGGAGTGGTCAGAAATCCAGCGGGAGCGGGATGAAGAAAACAGTCCCGCTATAGCAGGGCTCTAGCTCCGCTCCCCGGAGTGTCAGCTCCGCTCTCCGGCGTTCAGCTGGTTTATCACCTAACACACGGTCCAGCTCGTTGTAAAACGGGCAGGTTATGCGACCACAACCGCTTCGCTAATTTGAATCCTTAGCTTCTTTATTTAGTAATATACTTAAATTAGTGGGTTGTCTCGTCTGATCTGAGGTCGTAGGCGAAAAAGAGGTGAGCGCGGGGGAGGGGAGGAGGAGAGGAGGAGAGGCGGAGGTGGCCCGGAGGGACCCCCGCCGTCTCCCGTGTGTCTCTCCCGCGGCTCGGGGCTCTGCGTGTGACGTCAAAGTCGCATTAATTCCGACCTGGCTGTTCACACTGAGGTCGCATTGCAAAACATCAGACCTGTATCCGATTTAGAACCACATATGGAAGCGACCTGAATCTGATTTGAAAAGATCAGATTCCATGTGACTTGTGCTGTTCACACTGTCATAAACAAATCAGATCTGAGTCACATATGAGCAAAAAATCGGATTTGGGGTCACTTGGGAACTGCAGTGTGAACGTAGCCATAGAAATGACGTCCTAGTTTCCACTTTCCCTCCATTAATCCGTATGATAATCGTGCCCCCTAGTGTTCAATACATGGAAGTAAATTCTTCTAACGAGGGGTGGCTAATGCTAACGATGCTAATGTTGCTAACACCAACTTGCTGCTGAAATTCATTCTCACGTTTCTAGCTAACACCCTACACTAGCGTATACAGCAGGGGTCGGCAACCCGCGGCTCTAGAGCCGCATGCGGCTCTTTAGCGCCGCCCTGGTGGCTCCTGGAGCTTTTTCAAAAATGTTTGACCTTTTTTTTCTCCTTTTTTTCTCTTTTTTTCTTCTTTTTTCTTTTTTTCTCCTTTTTTCTTCCTTTTTCCTTTCCTTTTTAATCTCGACATTTCGACTTTTTTCTCGAAATCTCGACTTTTTTTTGACATTTCAACTTTTTTCTTAAAGGAGCTGTATGTAAGAGCAATAATAAAACGAATCATAAAATGACCCAGATATGTCAACAGACATTTAAAAATCATGTTGATTTTAAATACTTATGTCACTGAAAACAGCACTCAAGCCAGGATATTCCAGTTTAAAAAGAGGAGTTGCAGCCCTCAACTGATGTTGATGTTGTCATTTTTTGTTTTGGCCTGAAGCTCCACCCTCCACCTATCTCCCAATCACCAAGTCAGTATTGTTTCTGAAGCTCCACCCTCCACCTATCTCCCAATCACCAAGTCAGTATTGTTTCTGAAGCTCCACCCTCCACCTATCTCCCAATCACCAAGTCAGTATTGTTTCTGAAGCTCCACCCTCCACCTATCTCCCAATCACCAAGTCAGTATTGTTTCTGAAGCTCCACCCTCCACCTATCTCCCAATCACCAAGTCAGTATTGTTTCTGAAGCTCCACCCTCCACCTATCTCCCAATCACCAAGTCAGTATTGTTTCTGAAGCTCCACCCTCCACCTATCTCCCAATCACCAAGTCAGTATTGTTTCTGAAGCTCCACCCTCCACCTATCTCCCAATCACCAAGTCAGTATTGTTTCTGAAGCTCCACCCTCCACCTATCTCCCAATCACCAAGTCAGTATTGTTTCGGCATCCGGGTTGCCAGCTCGGCTCTAATTATGGCAGCCATGGCAGCCTACGTTCCTGCTGCATTCTGCAGCCTACCTGGCAACCTCTGGTCGGGGGGAGGAGGGGGAGGGTACACGCCGCTCAACAATATTTTGAAAGTGACTGCAGTACTAGTTTTGGACATTTCTTACAGACGGCTCCTTTAACATTTTGACTTTTTTCTCAAGATTGTACTTCAACATTAATCTCAACATTTCGACCCTTTTCTCTAAATTTTGACTTTTTTCTCAACATTTCGACTTTTTTCTCGACATTTCGACTTTTTTCTCAAGATTGTACTTCAATATTAATCTCAACATTTCGACCCTTTTCTCTAAATTTTGACTTTTTTCTCAACATTTCGACCCTTTTCTCAAAATTTTGACTTTTTTCTCGACATTTCGCCTTTCGCCATTTGCCTTTATTCTAATGCTTATACAAGACTTTTCATTTTTTGCGGCTCTAGACATATTTGTTTTTTGTGTTTTTGGTCTAATATGGCTCTCTCAACATTTTGGGATGCCGACCCCTGGTAGACAGCTTCACTACGTAGTGAAACAGGTGAAAGTAGTGTCACCATTCATCTTCACGCTGTACACCTCAGACTTCCAGTACTAGTTGGAGTCCTGCTGCAGAAATACTACAGTTGTGCGGTGTATCACTGATGGACAAGAGACTGAGTGATGGAGCGTTTTGTGGCATGGTGTGGGAACAATCATCTCATCTTGAGTGTGAACAAGACAAAGGAGCTGATTGTGGATTTTAGGAGAGCCAGATGTCCAATAGGCTTTTTCATCATGGGAGACAAAGTGGAGGTGATGAGTATAAATACCTTGGTGTTCACCTGCACAGCAGACTGAACTGGAGATGGAGCACTGATGCTGTTTATCAGGAAGGACAGAGCAGACTTTGCTTCTTAAGGAAGATTAGGTCCTTCAGCAAGATGTTATCTTCTATAAGTCTGTCACATCTGCCGTCATCTGTTGGGGAGCAGCATCAGATCCAGAGACTTAAAGAAACTGAACAGGTTCATAAAGAAGGCTGGTTCTGTTCTGGTTCTGTCCTGGGGACTGGTACGGTGGCCGACAAGGGCCAAACGCACTGCAACGGCCTAATGCGTCTCAGTTAAGGAAAACGGCTTCAAGTACAGAAACGATTCAAATTCACAAACTCAAAACGAGGTTCAAAAAGAGGAACGTGGTGCAAATGAAAAAACGTGCTGCAAAAAACAAAGACAAATGCAGCATCATCAAACGCTGCAAATAGAGAAACGATGCAAAGCACAAAACGATATAAAACAAGAAACCATCTTAGTAGTATTGTGTTCATTATGTCTTCAGATAGATATACTAAGGTTTCTTTTTTCCAGACAAAGTTCCGACTGCTTACCTTCAAACTGCCGAAAACTGTCAGTTTGAAGGTAAGCAGTCGGAACTTTGTCTGGAAAAAAGAAACCTTAGTATATATAAGAAACCATCTTCAAAAGAAAAACGCTTCATAACCGGTCACTACAACCGGAAGTGCTCCAAACCTGCAGGGGGCGCTCTCTCTCGGCGTAACAGCTCAATGGACAGACACGAGGGATGTAGAGAGACCGAACAGCTGACTGTAACGTTAAAATATAATAAAGAAACGTCTCGTAATGTGCAGCGTTGTACAGTGATATAAACCTCATTATATCACATTACCGTTCCCGCTGTATGTTTAAACCATGGATGTAAACACTGTGGTTCAGTCAGCAGCGCCCCCTGCAGGTTTGGAGGAACTTCCGGTTGTAGTGACCGGTTATGAAGCGTTTTTCTTTTGAAGACGGTTTCTTGTTTTATATCGTTTTGCTCTTTGCATCGTTTCTCTATTTGCAGCATTTGATGATGCTGCATTTGTCTTTGTTTTTTGCAGCACGTTTTTTCATTTGCACCACGTTCCTCTTTTTGTACCTCGTTTTGAGTTTGTGAATTTGAATCGTTTCTGTACTTGAAGCCGTTTTCCTTAACTGAGACGCGTTAGGCCGTTGCAGTGCGTTTGGCCCTCGTCTGCCACCGTAGGCTGGAGCCTCTGGAGATGATTGAAAGAGGATACTTCATAAAATGAAGAAGCTCATTCACAACCCTGAACATCCTCTTCATAACACAGTGATTCAGCAATGGAGTCTTTAGATCTGCTGCAAGACAGACCTCTACAGGAGATCCTTAAAGCTGGGCATACACTGTGCGATATTTGGGTTCGATTCCCGCCGGGGGACGCTGTGGGCGCTGAAGTGCGTGTTAGTTCCCCCATGACTTCAGTGCCCACACCATGGGTGGGGTTGGTGAAAGGATCTTTCTGTGTGGAGTTTGCATGTTCTCCCCGTGTTCCCCTGGGTAGCTAGTGTGAGCTACCTTCACAAAAACATGCACACAGTCCTGGGCTATACATGCCCCCTCTGGCCAACCGGGGCGCCAGATGGGGTGGGGAGGATCCGGCCGGAATAACGTGATCCTTCCACGCGCTACGTTCGGCCGGAGAAGCCCCACCCTGTCTGGTGAAAAGATGCGGCCTGCTCACTCCTCAGGTTAAAGAGGAGACCTGAGCTCAGTGCAGGGCCCTCCTGGGGTTGGTAGAGGATGGCAATGCCCAGGACTGTCAGTAGGTAGGAGCACTGGGTGGTAAAAATGGGAAAAAAACCGGGATAAAAATATAAAAAAAAAAAAAAAAAAAATACACTGTGCGATATTTGAAATCTTATGAGACAGCCCCATCTCAAACTGCACGACTAGATCGTTGAGTTCAAAAGTTCAGAGCCCACGATTTATGTTCTCACACTGTACGACCCGATGCTCTGATGCCCCGTCTGCTCAACCTATACGATCATAATACTCCTGTCGGACCCCTGTGTACTGGAACTCGAGGCCGGTTTTGGGGCAGGGGTGGGCTGTTCCCACACCCAAACGTGTGTCCTGCCCACCCAATCAAAGGTTATGGGATCCTTTATTTTTTTTATATGTTTTATTTTTTTATATATATAAAAAAAAAAAATCACAAAATATCTGTACCGTTTCTGATTGGGTGGGCACTGCGCATCATTTTTAGACACAACAATGAACACATACCACAAAAGTTGTCTCGGCGGAGGGACCCGACGTCCCAGCAAAATGAGACAACAGAGAAGGGAAGTGTTCAGAACAGCACAGAGCACACACTAAAGCCTGATTTATGGTTCTGCGTTACAACAACGCAGAGCCTACGGCGTAGGTTACGCGGCGACGCACCCCGTACGCTGCGTAATAATAGTTTTTAACGTGACATCAGATATTGCGCATGCTCTCTGTGAAAGGATGAGTCTAGTCGGGCACACGATTCGTGATCGGGAGCTCGTCGTGAAGTGTTAATCTCTCGTCGTGAAGTGTTAATCTCTCGTCGTGAGGTGTTAATCTCTCGTCGTTACCCCACGTTTACTGCACGAGGCACGACCAACGATTGGGTCGAAATCCGGCCCGATCCAAAAAATAGCCGCACGACTGGAAAATCGGTTCAAAACGAGCCGATAATCGCACAGTGTCTGCCCGGCTTCAGACCTCTACAGGAGATCCTTCATACTGCAACAGGAGATCCTGTAGACCACTACAGATCCTCCAGACCTCTACAGCAGATCCTAAAGACTGCAACAGGAAATCTTTCATACCATTACATCCTACCTGCTCATAGCAATACGCCTCAACAATTGCACTTTAAAGAGACTTCAATCATGACTACCTTAATAATGAATTTCCCTTTGGGGATAAATAAAATATTATTCAATAGAATAGAATTGGATGCTAGCACACCGCATATATATCATCTCCGACATTAATGCATGAGCTGAAATGGCAAATAACACTCCAAGAAACACCGGAAGGAGATTAAGGACGTTCCCACTGGAATTATTGGACCCATAACCATATCCTGAGTAGACAGAACCAAATGGAAACCAGGGATCGAGCACAGAGATCTGTTGAAGGTTTCAGAACCTGAACCAAACATATATGTATAGCCAGTACTCGAGTTATAAAAAAAATCAGGGGGGATGGTGGATTTTATCATATGGGACAGATAATTTGTGCTGATTACAAATAATATAATATATTACAAATAATAGCAGTGACCAAAACACCTGCAGAAATACTGCAGGAATGACATAGCAGCAGTTAAATGCAGCTTTCTGTAAGCTTTAAATATCCACTGGACTTACATCAAATACATCAAAACACAACAATAGAAAACACTTTTCTGAACTTATCAATATGACTCTGTCCTTCACAGGATAAGTAACATGGATCACTGCAAAAACTCACAATCTTAACAAGAATATTTGTCTTATTTCTAGTTAAAATGTCTCATTTTAGTAAAAAAAAATCTCATTACACTTAAAACAAGACTCATCACTGGAAAAAACAACAATTTTCACCTGTTTCAAGTAGATTTTCACTTAAAATAAGTAGAAAAATCTGCCAGTGGAACAAGATTTTTTTGCTTGTAATAAGAAGATAAATCTTTTTCAAGTGAAAATTTACTTGAAACAGGTGAAAATTTTCAAATAAGTTATTTTTCTGGTGTTATTTTTCTGGCGATGACTCTAAATGTTGAAATAGCAGTAAAACCACATTCATTCTTCAGTTTTACAGGGGGGATGATTTTGACCCCTCTCATCCCCTCTCATCCCCCCTCAACTCCAGTACTGGGTATAAGACAGATTTTACCCAAACCTGTATCATCAAAATGTATAAACCTCCATCTTTAGGCGTTATGTTTATACAACAGGAAGAGTTTAAAAAAAATACAGCTCTTTGACATAGAGAAACGTCCTTTTCAGCGACTTAGACGTAAGTGGACTAATGACATAAAAGGTTGTCCATGAGCAGACGAGGACTTTTTCTTCGCCGTTTCTTTATCAGTTAATGAGTTAAAGGGTTTCAGCGTGACATTTGCATTTAGCAGCTGCTTCCTGAAACCGTCGGAGGCAAAAATGCACGATCAAATCCTGCCCGTGTGTTTTAGTTATCGCCGTAATAATATCTGTTTCGACGAGGGTTGACGAGGGTATCCGGAGAATAAGGGATCACAGCTTCATTCTTCTTTTTTTTCTACCTTGTCTGCACACATATTAATGGTTGATACCATGCCAGTAAAAACCTAAGGCATATATATGTGCATTAATACTATATTTAATATATATACATATATATATACGCATACATAGGCATACACATACATATATATACATATACAAACCCTCACGTCAAGCACTGGAAATCTGCAACAGAAACCACAAACGAAACACAAAACCGACACGGAGCCGACCAAAACACGAGCAGCAATCAACCCAAATCTCGAGATCTGATCACAGTCTGAGCTAAGCTAGGCTAGGCTAAGCTACCGCTACCGCTAACTAACCCCAAAAACTACAGAGCAAACTTAAACTTAAACTTTATTTATTTGTATAGCGCCAAATCATACAATATAAAATGCAACACATGGTGCTTTACATGCAGAATAAAATAACAATAAAAAAACACAATTTAAAACATTCCATACGACCCCACCCCCCACGCGTACACACATACTCACACTCATATACCTGTGCACACACTCACACGCCCACACCCACACACACACACACACACAATAAGTGGACTGGTGACATGGCTTAGCACTAACGATCCAGGTGAGGAAAACACTACCTATGGGTGGCCGTCCACACCGAGAGGCATCACCGACCACGACCACCAGAAGCATCCCCACAGAGGCCCCCCCAACCCGGACAGACCGGGGCAGACCCCACACAGAAGGTGGAGCCCCCCCCAGCTACCCAGGCCTGAGGGATCCCCATGACGACACCCCCATGGGCGGAGCAGGCACACCTCCCAGTGTGAACGACCCCCCTGAGGAAACACTGGAGCTAAAAACTAAAAGATTAAAAGAAAGTAAAAAATGCCTAAAAGTGTAAAATTTTAGAGAAATATATATAAAACTTAAGATGAATAATAAATAACATAAAGTAAAAAGTCATTAAAATGGATTAAAGTTTTAGAGATGATAAAAGAGCTAAAGAAGTACACACAATACATAGCTAAAAACACTAGGTAAATGAGATCAGATAAAAGCCAAGCTAAAAAGGTGTGTCTTGAGCCTCCTTTTAAAAATATCAACATTCTCTGCGGCCCTGAGGTTCTCTGGCAGGCTGTTCCATAAAGAGGGGCCATAATGGCTGAATGCAGCCTCACCGTGGGTTTTGGTCGCGGTTCGGGGAATGGTTAAAAGGCCGGTACCAGAGGACCTCAGGGTCCGTGAGGGTTGATACAGTAAAAGCAGAGCAAGCATGCAACAAGCCAACGTGTATGTCTATGCGTGTGTGTGCGTGTATGTATATGATTATGTGTGTGTGTGTGTATGTGTGTGTATACGTGCGTGTGTATGTACATGTCTGTGTGGCTGTGTGTGTGTGTATGTGTGTGTGTGTGTGGCTGTGTATGTGTGTGTGTGGCTATGTGTGTGTATGTGTATACGTATGTGACTGAGTGGCTATATGTGTGTGTGTGTGAGCGTGTAAATGTATGTGTGGCTATGTGTGTGTATGTATGAATATATATATATATATATATATATATATATATATATATATATATATATATATGTGTGTGTGTGTGTGTGTATATGTCTATGTGGCTCTGTGTATGTATGTGTGTGCGTGTGTGTGTGCGTGTGTGTATTCGTGTGTGTGTGTGTGTGTGAGCGTGTAAATGTATGTGTGGCTAGGTGTGTGTGTGTGTGTGTGTGTGTGTGTGTGTGTGTGTGTGTGTGTGTGTGTGTGTGTGTGTGTGTGTGTGTGTGTGTGTGTGTGTGTGTGTGTGTGTAATAATCCTATCAAAACTTAATTTCAACAGGGAAGAAAAACTCCTTCACATTTCAGGGATTCGGTGCAGGAAGCAAACATATCATTACCCAAGTGTACCATAAAGGGAAGGGCTCGGGAGTGCAGGGTAATATAGACGTGCACGGCGTCGTATGTGGGTAATTGCGTGTGCATGTGCTCCAGTGTTTGATGGCCTGTTTCTACTGTAACTATCATTTCTTTAGATGAGTTGAACTCTGATCTCTGGCTCAGTGTCCATTTGTTTGGCGTAATGCTGCCGACCCGCAGGTCACCCGCTGTCTGAGGCTCAAACCGCCGTGCAGGGAGGAAAGGGAGGGAGGAAGAAAGAGGAGAGTAAGTGAAATGAGAGGTTTTTAAAAAGAGAAGAATATGGAAGAGAGTGGTTTATCGCATCCCAAAACAACCCAGAGGCTTCTTGGTAATAAAAGCGAACTATCTGTCATAGTAAATTACAAATAGTGTTTTTCCTTGCTGCAGTCTCCTGATTATGCTCAGTGGTCTGCCCGAGACAATTATGGAGCCATTAACCCCGTGTGAACACACACACACACACACACACACACACACACACACACACACACACACACGGGCGTCGGTGTGTGTGCGTCAGACGGAGGAAGAGGAAGCCGCTGAGAGACTCTGTGGCTGCTGATTTGAGGAAATGTTGTCATTTATTTTCTGCCCCAAAGCGGCGGCGGCGCGTTAGCCATGTTAGCCGCGTTAGCTCCGTTAGCTCTGAGTAGTGTTGCCACCCGTCCCTTGAAATACAGAATTGTTACATAATTGGGAATTAAAAGTCGCGTTCCGTATTGAACCAATACGGACATATATTATGCTCTTATTTATTGATGTCATAATCTACAGGTGAAGGTCGGAAAATTTGAATATATTGCAAAACTTAATTCGTAGTAAATTCAACTAAAGGTGAAACAAATATATTATTTCTCACTACATTTAAAGTGAAATATTTCAAGCCTTTATTTGTTATACTTTTGGTGATTATGGCTCACAGTTTATGAAAACCCCAAATAAAAAATCTCTATATTATGAAATCAATAAACAGTTCCATCATCAAAATTATAACAAATAAAGGTTTAACATATCTTGCTTTGCATGTAATAAGACTAGGTAATATATTAGTTTCACCTTTTAAGTTGAATTATTGAAATAAATTAACTTTTACACCATATTCTAGTTGAATTATTGAAATAAATGAACTTTTACACCATATTCTAGTTGAATTATTGAAATAAATTAACTTTTACACCATATTCTAGTTGAATTATTGAAATAAGTTAACTTAAACCATATTCTAGTTGAATTATTGAAATAAATTAACTTTTACACCATATTCTAGTTGAATTATTGAAATAAGTTAACTTAAACCATATTCTAGTTGAATTATTGAAATAAATTAACTTTTACACCATATTCTTCACCTGTAGGTTATATTTTACATCTGGGCTGATGTGGACATACATAGCAGAGGCTATTTCAGTTGCTATATGGTTGGCTGTCTGTACAGTCATGCAAGTTCAAAGCTATTAAGGCACTTTAAATCCAAGCATTTTGTTTTTTCATATAAAATAAATAAATGTCTATGCAGTTTAAAAGTTTTGGGGATGTCCCTTTTTTTTGGCGCCTACGATGCTGAAATCGGGGCGTCCCTTATTTCTATTTCTGAAAGGTGGAAACCGTAGCTCCGAGCCACCAAACTCCAGCCAGTGAGGAGAGATGATCACGTGATCATAAGTTACTGGAAGTAGGCCTGTGTTGAAAAAATCGATTTTCCGATTCTAAATCGATTCTCATATTAATTCCTAAAAATCGATTCGTATGTCTAAAGATCGATTTTTTTTCATCATTACAACTTTTGGTATTTTTTTGTTTATGCCCAAAAAAGGAATGTTTTGATGGAGGGTACGGTGGCCGAGACCCGCCATTGCTGAAAATTAAAGAAACGCTGCAAATAAAAAGAAACGCCGCTGCAAATAAAATAAACGCTTTGCAAATAAAATAAAGACTGCAAATAAAAACAAACACCACTGCAAATAAAAGAAACGCTGCAAATATAAAGAAACGCAGCTGCAAATAAAAAAAAAAAACACGCAAATAAAAAAGCCACAACAGAAGTGAATTACCGGGGACTATTTTTGCTGATGCACCGGTGTTTTTTACGTGAGAGGAGAAGAAGAAGACGAAGAGGACGTAAGTGAAAAGGAAGAAATAAGAAGAGTGAGGAATAAGAAGAACAACAAACGAGAAAATAAGTGAAAAGGTTAGTGTTCAACGTCGCTACGTGTAATTTTTAATGTGCAACAACCGGTGCATCGGCAAAAATAGTCCCCGGTAATTCACTTCCGTTGTGGCTTTTTTATTTGTGTCGTTTTTTTATTTTAATTGCAGCGTGGTTTCTTTATATTTGCAGCGTTTCTTTTATTTGCAGCTGCGTTTCTTTTTGTTTGCAGCGTTTATTTTATTTGCTAAGCGTTTATTTTATTTGCAGCAGCTTTGTTTCTGTTTGCAGCGTTACTTTTATTTTCAGCAATGGTCTCGGCCACCGTAGAGACAAGAATAACTGGTGCCATGTTTTTGCCTTTAAATATGTTTAAAGATATGAAAACATTACAGTTTTCAGTTATAATTGCATAAATTGTCCTGTCTACTGTCTTGGGGTTACATTTGCATAAAATACTAAAAACCAAATTCTCAAAAATTAAAAACCGAAATAGACCGACAATGGAAAAATTTAAAACGGAATGTGGGAAAAAATAAAACCGATTTCATGCGTCTCTGTTTCCTCCCTGGATCTGTTTGATAATTCTGCCCTACGATGTTTCTGAAAGCAGTTCTATCAGCATTCTGGGAGCTGATTGGTCCTTACAGCATCATTATCTGCAATACTTGCTGTTGAATCTCAATATAATACTAGTATTAATATGTTGCAGAACTACAGTCATATAATTCATGCAACAGCTCAAAAAACTGTTTTAACCCTTGTACTGTCTTCGGGTCAAGATGACCTAATTCTCCTGTTCCTTCTTTCCTCCTGATCTCTCCTTCCTTCCTTCCTTCCTTCCTTCCTTCCTTCCTTCCTTCCTTCCTTCCTTCCTTCCTTCCTTCCTTCCTTCCTTCCTTCCTTCCTTCCTTCCTTCCTTCCTCTTTTCTCCCCTCGTACATTCTTTCCTTGTTTTCTCCTTTCCTTCCTTCATTCTTTTTTCCCTTCCTTCTTTCCTTCCTCCCTCCCTTCCTTC
The DNA here is from genome assembly GCF_033807715.1 of Cololabis saira. NCBI lineage: Eukaryota > Metazoa > Chordata > Actinopteri > Beloniformes > Belonidae > Cololabis > Cololabis saira. The sequence continues at coordinate 5,391,154 of NC_084587.1, read as the reverse complement.
CTCCCTTCCTTCCTTCCTTCCTTCTTTTCTCCCTTCTTTCCTTCTTTCCTCCCTTCTTTCCTTCCTTCCTCCCTTCTTTCCTTCCTTCCTTCCTTCTTTTCTCCCTTCTTTCCTTCTTTCCTTCCTTCCTTCTTTTATCCCTTCGTCCCTTCCTTCTTTCCTTCCTTCTTTTCTCCCTTCCTTCCTCCCTTCCTTCCTTCCTTCCTTCTTTTCTCCCTTCTTTCCTTCTTTCCTCCCTTCTTTCCTTCTTTCCTCCCTTCTTTCCTTCCTTCCTTCTTTCCTTCCTTCTTTTATCCCTTCCTCCCTTCCTTCCTTCCTTCTTTCTTCCCTTCCTTCTTTCCTTCCTTCTTTTCTCCCTTCCTTCCTCCCTTCCTCCCTTCCTTCCTCCCTTCCTTCCTTCCTTCTTTCCTCCCTTCCTTCTTTCCTTCCTTCTTTTCTCCCTTCCTTCCTCCCTTCCTTCCTTCCTTCTTTTCTCCATTCCTTCCTTCTTTACTCCCTTCTTTCCTTCTTTCCTCCCTTCCTTCCTTCCTTCCTTCCTCCCTTCCTTCCTTCCTCCCTTCCTTCCTTCCTTCCTAACCCAAATCAATATCAGATCGAATTAAATCTTGATAATCGATTCTGAATCTTAAGAATCGGAATTGAATCGATTCCTGACATTTGAATGGATCCCCAGCCCTAACTGTTAGAGTGAATATAAATAATAAACCGGTTTAGCTGCTGACGTTTTGGATGTCTCACGTCCACAAACACGCGCTCACTTCTCACTTTTAGGGGCGGTTTCCATTACAGACCGCGGGATGAGGAGAGAATAATAAAAGGCCCGAGCGCCGATCCCGTGCACGGACACGGCGTCCGCTAAGTGAGGCCATCAGCCGCATGCACAGGTCTCATTAGGGGCAGGATTAAGTGTGGAAACGCACAGGCCGCCGCGGGGAATACACAGAGCTCTGCCGAGACCCCGCAGGAAGCCTCCGTAAAGACACGGCCGTAACGATTTTATGCCCTAATGACGTTTCAGCGCGTGTTTGTAGCTCACAGGGCCGAGCCGCTTCAGATCCAGCTGCCACCAGTCACACTAGTGATAAATAATAATGATCAATCGTAAAAAGATGACAGAAAACAGAAGCATCAAACGGTCAGTACTTCAGTATGGGAAATCTGAGGGGGGATGGGCATGTCCTAACTTTAACCCCTAGGAAGAGAAGAAGGGAGGAAAGAAGGAAGGAAGGAAGGAAGAATGAAAAGAAGGAAGGAAGGAAGAAAGGAAGGAAGGAAGGAAGGAAGGAAGGAAGGAAGGAAGGAAGGAAGGAAGGAAGGAAGGAAGGAAGGAAGGAAGGAAGAAAATAAGGAAGGGAGGAAAGAAGGAAGGAAGAAAGGAAGGAAATAAGGAAGGAGAGAGCAGGAGGAAGGAAGGAAGGAAGGAAGGAAGGAAGGAAGCAAGAAAATAAGGAAGGGAGGAAAGAAGGAAGGAAGGAAGGAAGGAAGGAAGGAAATAAGGAAGGGAGGAAAGAAGGAAGGAAGGAAGAAAATAAGGAAGGAAGGAAGGAAGGGAGGAAGGAAGGGAGGAAGAAAATAAGGAAGGGAGGAAAGAAGGAAGGAAGGAAGGAAGGAAGGAAGGAAGGAAGGAAGGAAGGAAGGAAGGAAGGAAGGAAGGAAGGAAGGAAGGAAGGAAGGAAGGAAGAAAAGAAGGAAGGAAGGGAGAAAAGAAGGAAGGAAGGAAGGAAGGAAGGAAGGAAGGAAGGAAGGAAGGAAGGAAGGAAGGAAGAAAAGAAAGAAGGAAGGGAGAAAAGAAGGAAGGAAGGGAGAAAAGAAGGAAGGAAGGAAGGAAGGAAGGAAGGAAGGAAGGAAGGAAGGAATGGGGGGAGAAAGAGGGAAGGGAGGAAAGAAGGAAGGAAGGGAGAAAAGAGGAAGGGAATAAGGAAGGAGAGAGCAGGAGGAAAGAAGGAAGGAAGGGGGAAGGAATGAAGGATGGAAGGAAGGAAGGAAGGATGGAAGGAAGAATGAAAAGAAGGAAGGAAGGAAGGAAGGAAGGAAGGAAGGAAGGAAGGAAGGGAGAAAAGAAGGAAGGAAGGAAGGGAATGAGGAAGGAGAGAGCAGGAGGAAGGAAGGAAGGAAGGAAGGAAGGAAGGAAGGAAGGAAGGAAGGAAGGAAGAAAGGAAGAAAGGAAGGAAGGAAGGAAGGAAGGAAGGAAGGAAGGAAGGAAGGAAGGAAGGAAGGAAGGAAGCGTAAATGCGCAAATGACATTCCGGGTCAAGGAAGGAGGAAGAGAATAAGGGAGGAAAGAAGGAAGGAAGGAAGGAAGGAAACAGGAAATAAGAAAGGGAGGATGGGAGAAAAGGAAGGGAGAAAAGATGGAAGGAAGGAAGGAAGGAAGGAAGGAAGGAAGGAAGGAAGGAAGGAAGGAAGGAAGGAAGGAAGGAAGGAAGGAAGAAAGGAAGGAAGGAAGAAAGGAAGGAAGGAAGGAAGGAAAGGAGAAAAGAAGGAAGGAAGGAAGGAAGGAAGGAAGGAAGCGTAAATGCGCAAATGACATTCCGGGTCAAGGAAGGAGGAAGAGAAGAAGGGAGGAAAGAAGGAAGGAAGGAAGGAAATAAGGAAATAGGAAAGGGAGGATGGGAGAAAAGGAAGGGAGAAAACATGGAAGGAAGGAAGGAAGGAAGGAAGGAAGGAAGGAAGGAAGGAAGGAAGGAAGGAAGGAAGGAAGGAAGGAAGGAAGGAAGGAAGGAGAAAAGATGGAAGGAAGGAAGGAAGGAATGGAGAAAAGAAAAGAAAGAAGGAAGGAAAAGCAAAGAAGGTAATAAAGGAACCAATGACGAAAGGGAGGTAGGAAGAAAAAGGAGTAAAGGAGGAAAAGAGGAAAGGAAGAAGGCGGAGGCGGAGGCGGAGATGAGGCAGAGACGTCGGTCGCTGAGACGATGAGATGAGAAGAGCCGCCGGCCCAGGGGAGCAGCAGCAGCAGCTCACGGCCGTGTCGACCCACGCCGTCGTCCCGGGAGAGAGACCTGCAGCTCTGTGGAGAATTACGCTGGCTGAAATAAATCATTTAGGAAGATGTTGGTTTAATAGATGAAATCTAACAGTTGTAGCTACGCCTGTTAAGAAATTTGCTTCGAAAATTTAGAGATTTCTGCCTGCCGGCTCCGGAGCTTATGGGTCCACGTTAAATCGACGCAGAGCCTACGGCGTAGGCTGCGGCGTACGGCGTACGGCGTACGGCGCGCGTCGCCGTGTAACCTACGCCGTAGGCTCTGCGTCGATTTAACGCGGAACCATAAAACAGCTCCGCTATCTTCACTTCAGCTTTATCTGAAAGTGTGTAAATTACTCAGATAACAGCTTTGTGGTTTCTGAAAACTATTATATCAGAAACATCCAAAACAAATCTGACGAGTCACAGGATTATTTCTCTCTATTTTCCACAAAAAAAATGCTTGCTCCCTCGGTCCCAATCTGAGACGAGTCTGCAAATGATGTTTGCCCTCGGTCGACGAGTCAAATCGACGCAGAGCCTACGGCGTAGGTTACGTAGCCAACGGCGTAGGTTACGTAGCCTACGGCGTAGCTTACGTAGCCAACGGCGTAGGTTACGTAGCCTACGGAGTAACCTAACAGCCTTTACTCCGGCGCGATTTTCGCGAACAACGGACAAAAAAGGATTATGTACATTCACTGAGTGAAAATTATGAAAGTAAAATATATATTTCTCGCTAGAAATGTAATCAAAACGCATTTTTATGCAGAAACTAACTCAAAATATTGATTTTATTCACTAAAAAATAAAAAAATGTCCGCCATGTTTTTTTTGGGGGGATTCAGTCCGCAAATGACGACGAAAAGCATTCTGGGAAATTTTCATAACCCCTCGCTCGCGAAGTCAGCATGTGAAATCACTTGCTTTGAAGGGGCTATTTTCAGCCTTAAACCGGGCAGACACGTTTTGAGCCGATTTTCCAGTCGTGCGGCTATTTTTTGGATCTGGCCGGATTTTGACCCAATCGTTGCTCGTGCCTAGTGCAGTAAACGTGGGGTAACGACGAGAGATTAACACTTCACGACGAGAGATTAACACCTCACGACGAGAGATTAACACCTCACGACGAGAGATTAACACCTCACAACGAGATTAACACCTCACGACGAGAGATTAACACCTCACGACGAGAGAGTAACACCTCACGACGAGAGATTAACACCTCACGACGAGAGATTAACACCTCACGACGAGAGATTAACACCTCACGACGAGAGAGTAACACCTCACGACGAGAGATTAACACTCACGACGAGAGATTAACACCTCACGACGAGAGATTAACACCTCACGACGAGAGAGTAACACCTCACGACGAGAGATTAACACCTCACAACGAGCTCCCGATCACGAATCGTGTGCTCGCAAGAAAATCAAACGTGTTTGAAATCCTGGTCGTGCTACGACCCGATTTGCCTCATCCTTTCACAGAGAGTATGCGCAATCTTTAGTCAAAAATTTGTAGTTTGAAGTGTTGCAAATTCACATTACAAATCATGTTTTAATAGCAGAAAAAAAGACCACATTTCCCACGTCTGCCCAGCCAATTCCTTGTCCAATCACGACGTTGTCTAATCGACGGTGCGCGTCGCCGCGTACCCTACGCCGTAGGCTCTGCGTTGGTGTAACGCGGAACCATAAATCAGCCTTTAGTGTGTGCGCTGTCTGCTGTTCTGAACACTGCTCATTTTGCTGGGACGCCGGGTCCCTCCGCCAAGACACAACAGATATTTTGTGATTTTTTTAATATAAATATATGAAAAATAAAATTATAAAAAAATAAAAGGGCAGGACGCACGTTTGGGTGGACACAGCCCACCCCTGCCCCAAAACCGGCCTCGAGTTCCAGTACACAGAGGTCTGACGGGAAGATTATGAATGTATAGGTTGAGCAGACGGAGCATCAGAGCATCGGGTCGTACAGTGTGAGACCATAAATCGTGGGCTGTGAACTTTTGAACTCAGAGATCTAGTCGTGCAGTTTGAGATGGGGCTGAATCTAACGATTTAAAATATCGCACAGTGTATGCCCAGTTTTATATCTGAGCAATGGAGGGGTGGGTTGGGGATTGAAGACAGGGCCGCCGCAAGGGGTGTGCGAACCGTGCGACCGCACGCGGCCTCGCGCCCCAAGGGGCCTCGCGCTATGGGCCGTGTTTTTTTTTTTTTTTTCAAATTTTTTTTTTTTCGTTTTTCTTTTTCCTTTTTTCCCTTATAAATATCAACAGTCACGTTCCATTACAGACCTAAATGTGTACTAGTCTGTGCATATCAATAAATATTAGTGCAATGATGCGCGTGTCTGTTGTTCAATACAACTGCGTCAGACCAAGCGCAGACACAAGCTGCTCTGATCCAGACGGTGGAGTTGGAACAAACTGTCACACAATGTCGAGAGAACGAGACAGAATCAGGAAATTTCCATCAGGGGATGAAAAAAGAAAAAAACTAAAGAAAATGGAAGAGTTTAATGCCTCTCTAAAAGGCTCGTTTGATAAATTTGTTACAAAAATCACAGATCTGACCGGGTCTCAAGCAGCCGCGGGGCCCCACGTCGAGGCAAGAGATGACGATTAGGCAGGGGAAGGTATCCTGTATTTTGCTAATTGGAGAGTTAAAATTGCACATATAGACACCCGATCCGACCCAAAAAACCCCAAAATTTTGCACGAGGGCCCCCCCCGGCCATGTCGCACAGGGCCTCGCAAATCTCTCAGACGGCTCTGATTGAAGATGTCGATTATTATTGTCATATGGGTATTATTGGTTTTTTATATATATATATATATATATATATATATATATATATATATATATATATATATATATATATATATATATATATATTGGGAAAAGCAATAAAAAAATGTAATGATAAAACAATAAAAAGATGACAGACAACAGGAGCATTCGGGGGCATCGAAGCAAACGTTAAAATACCTTTGATAGCCAAGTCGATGAATATCTAATGTCGATTGTAACGCAGCAGCACAACTGTAGCTCCTCCAGTCACGACAGCTTAAATGTGTAATATTGATTACCTCGTAGTTCCCACCTGTTTATGATACTGGATTGTAAATCTTTCAGGCCTGTGTTTGTTTCTCTGTGACAAAATAAACCGACATTTCAACGAGCGTGCATCGTTAGATGTGTAGTTAAATCTAAACTAAGATACAATGGATTGTTTAGACGTTTTGATGTAATTCCTGTTTATTTTCCAGTTTCTGTAAAGAGAGAGCTAAAGAGAGAGCTGGTCCTGTAATATCGTCGTATGTTACAGCCAGTACTCGAAAAAACAGGGGGGGTGGTGGATTGTATCATATGGGGACAGATAATTTGTGCTGATTACAAATAATATAATATATTACAAATAATAGCAGTGACCAAAACACCTGCAGAAATACTGCAGGAATGACATAGCAGCAGTTAAATGCAGCCTTCTGTAAGCTTTAAATATCCACTGGGCTTACATCAAATACATCAAAACACAACAATAAAAAACACTTTTCTGAACTTATCAATATGACTCTGTCCTTCACAGGATAAGTAACATGGATCACTGTAAAAACTCACAATCTTAACAAGAATATTTGTCTTATTTCTAGTTAAAATGTCTCATTTTAGTAAAAAAAATCTCATTACACTTAAAACAAGACTCATCACTGGAAAAAACAACAATTTTCACCTGTTTCAAGTAGATTTTCACTTGAAATAAGTAGAAAAATCTGCCAGTGGAACAATTTTAAATCTTGTCCCACTGGCAGATTTTTCTACTTATTTCAAGTGAAAATTTACTTGAAACAGGTGAAAATTGTCAAATAAAGTTATTTTCTGGTGATGACTCTTGTTTTAAGTGTAATGAGATGTTCAGATCAGAATCAGAATCAGAAAAGGGTTTATTGCCAAGTTTTCACACGAGGAAATTGTTATGGGGATTGGTGCAACACAATACAAATATAAAAAACAAATATATAAGAGATAAAATAAAATGACATGTATAAACAATTATAACGTATATATGTGTATATAAGTATAAACAGTGAAATAAAATGTAGACCGGAAATGTACAAAATGAGGTTTTAAAGTGACTTTTGACTTAAAATGAGACATTTTAACTAGATATAAGTAATATTGAATTTTTGCAGTGTGGAGTGTAACATTAAGGGTACGTTTCTGAAGTTATGCAACTGCATATGTGTGATATGTGTTTCAAATCAATATCGTAAAGCCAATTCTTGAAGTCGAAATGTCAAGAATAATGTTGAAGTCGAAATTTCGCCTTTTTTCTCAACATTTCAACTTTATTCACGTAGTTTGGACTTTTTTCTTAACATTTTGACTACTTGTTTTAAGATTACACTTAAAACGACTCAGACTCATCACTGGAAAAAACAACAATTTTCACCTGTTTCAGGTAGATTTTCCCTAAAAATAAGTAGAAAAATCTGCCAGTGGAACAAGATTTAATCATTTTTAATTTTAAATTTTGTCCCACTTGCAGATTTTCTACTTATTTCCAATGAAAATTTACTTGAAACAGGTGAAAATTGTCAAATAAGTTATTTTTCTGGTGTTATTTTTCTGGTGATGACTCTAAATGTTGAAATAGCAGTAAAACCACATTCATTGATGAAATGAAAAGGAAAGGGGGGATGATTTTGACCGTTTTTATTTCAGGGGGGGATGCCATCCCCCCTCATCCCCCCTCAACTCCAGTACTGGTTTCAGCCTCACGGACTTTCACTCGTGCCGAGCTTCCTGCCGACATCCTTCTTCTCTCACACATAAAGCCGTCAGGGGTCTGACTACTTCTTACGTCTCGGAGCTCGCAGCTCCAGATTATCCCGACGGAGCTCTCTGCTCTCGACTTACTGGCGTGTTCCCAGAGGTAGACGGGGCGGCGAGGCCTCCGGGTACCGGCCCCCTCCCTCGTGGGACCAGAACCAGAACCTGAACAACCTCTTACCGTCAAGATTAGGCTTCAGGGGACCTCCCAGGATGCACTGGGGCCCACCGCCCCTGAGTCCGGTTCAGCCGTAGTGGCTCCCTGGAGCTTTTAAAAAAAAAAAATGTTTTCCCTTTTTCCCTTTTTTTTCTTTTTCCTTTCCTTTTTAATCTAGACATTTCGACTTTTTTCTCAAAATTTTGACTTTTTTCTCGACATTTCGACTTTTTTATCTGCATTTTTTCTCGAAATTTTTACTATTTCCTCGACATTTCGACTTTTTTCTCAACATTTCGACTTTTTTCTCGAAATTTTGACTATTTCCTCGACATTTCGACTTTTTTTCTCAAAATTTAAACTTTTTTCTCAAAATTTCGACTTTTCTCTCAAAATTTCGACTTTTTTCTCAACATTTCGACTTTTTTCTCAAAATTTTGACTTTTTTCTCGACATTTCAACTTTTTTCTAAACATTTCGACTTTTTTCTCGAAATTTCAACTTTTTTCTCAACATTTTGACTTTTTTCTCTAAATTTTGACTATTTTCACAACATTTTGACTTCTTTCTCGAAAATTTGACTATTTCCTCGACATTTCGACTTTTTTCTCAACATTTCGACTTTTTTCTCAAAATTTTGACTTTTTTCTCAACATTTCGACTTTTTTCTCAAAATTTCAACTTTTTTCTCAAAATTTTGACTTTTTTCTCAACATTTCGACTTTTTTCTCGAAGTGCATAATGAAAAAAAAAAATCTTCCCCCAGTTATAACTAATATAGATACATGCAGCATGTTTTGCCTTGCCCTGTTTTTTGTGTTTTTGGTCCAATACGGCTCTTTCAACATTTTGGGTTGCCGACCCCTGGGCTAGCCATTGGCTGAACTGCCTGTCAATCAATCACATTAGAAGTAAATTAAACGCGTGGTACAAAAACATCCATCCCCCTCGGAGGAGTCACTGGTGTGAAATCAAACGATTGAGACCAAAACGCTGAATTGAACCAGGCTGTGAATGTGTTGATTTCGTCTCTGACGTCGGAGCCTCTAGTTCTGCATGAATCCCGACCCAGATGTGAGATGGTTGGCGCTTGTCGTTTTGTTGTTTTTACATCCCTCTAAATTAGTTTTTTTCTCTCCACTGTCACCTCATGCTTTCTCAGATTGGAGGATTTCACCAAAATGACGATCCAATGCAATCTGTGAGCTACAATCAGTACTGGGGATGAGGGGGGATGAGGGGGGATGGCATCCCCCTGAAAACGGTCAAAATCATCCCCCTGTAAAACTACCATCCCTCCTTTCCATCCCTTATGTCATTTCATCAATTAATGTGGTTTTACTGCTATTTCAACATTTAGAGTCATCACCAGAAAAATAACTTATTTGACAATTTTCACCTGTTTCAATTAAATTTTCACTTGAAATAAGTAGAAAAATCTGCCAGTGGAACAAAATTTAAAATTTAAAAATGTAAAATCTTGTTCCACTGGCAGATTTTTCTACTTATTTTAAGGGAAAATCTACTTGAAACAGGTGAAAATTGTTGTTTTTCTAGTGATGAGTCTTGTTTTAAGTGTAATCTTAAAACAAGTAGTCATAATGTTGAGAAAAAAGTCAAAATTACGTGAAAAAAGTTGAAATTTCAACTTTTTGAAATTGTAAATTGTATTTCAACATTATTATCGACATTTCGACTTCAAGAATTGGCGTTTACGATATTGATTTGAAACACATATCAAACATATGCAGTTGCATAACTTCAGAAACGTACCCTTAATGTTACACTCCACACTGCAAAAACTCAATATTACTTATTTCTAGTTAAAATGTCTCATTTTTAGTCAAAAAATCTCATTACACTTAAAACAAGAGTCATCACCAGAAAATAACTTATTTGACAATTTTCACCTGTTTCAAGTAAATCTTCACTTGAAATAAGTAGAAAAATCTGCCAGTGGGACAAGATTTATCTTCTCATTACAAGCAAAAAAATCTTGTTCCACTGGCAGATTTTTCTACTTATTTTAAATGAAAATCTACTTGAAACAGGTGAAAATTGTTGTTTTTTCCAGTGATGAGTCTTGTTTTAAGTGTTTGTAACTAGAAATAAGACAAATATTCTTGTTAAGATTTAGAGTTTTTGCAGTGATCCATGTTACTTATCCTGTGAAGGACAGAGTCATATTGATAAGTTCAGAAAAGTGTTTTTTATTGTTGTGTTTTGATGTATTTGATGTAAGCCCAGTGGATATTTAAAGCTTACAGAAGGCTGCATTTAACTGCTGCTATGTCATTCCTGCAGTATTTCTGCAGCTGTTTTGGTCACTGCTATTATTTGTAATATATTTTATTATTTGTAATCAGCACAAATTATCTGTCCCCATATAATAAAATCCACCATCCCCCCTGATTCTTTTTTACAACTCGAGTACTGGCTACAATAATAGATGAAAGTTTGAATCTGGACAAATTAGATGAACTGAATCACATGGAACTGAACTAGTGTGGTGTAATTGGTGTAATTGGAATGAACTGGGTTCTACTGAACTTGTTTTCTGTGCTTTGACGTCACTTTACCTGTGAATTGGTGCAATACAAATAAACTGGATGTTATTTGTGCCCATAATAATCTTGACATGGACCGTAAGATCTCTGCTCTGAGAAGCCAACACGAACAACAAGGGCCGGGTTTCCCAGATCAGTTAAACTTTATTTATTTTTTAAGATATTTTTTAAGTTAAGAAGCTCTTAACAGCAAAAGGCTTGTTTTACTAGTCAGGAGGATACAATGTGGTCCTATATGCTGATCGTTAAGTTAATTTGTCCTTTCGTCCATCTTTCACATTTAAAAAAAACAATACATTTCCTCATTATTCTCTTAAGACTACTTCTTATTTAGTTGCAGTCTTGTTTTAATCATGAAAAAGGGTCATTAAAGTATATTTATCATCTTAGTTTTTCATTATAACACACATAACGCACAGGCAGCAGGGTATTAGTGCGTTAGGTAGCAGTGCTGTGTGTGAAAATGTGCTGATAGTGATCGGTGATCGACTTGCCTGGCATCGATTGATTTAGTTTCAGAACCGCGGTGGTGGACAGCTCCTCTAAAGAGCGATCTAAAGAGCGATCTTAAGAGCGGCCCGAAGAACGGTGCTTCGGGAAACACCCGTATCTTAGGGCCCCTTCTTAGTTGAACCCTTCTTAAGAGCCTTCTTAAATCCTTAAGAAGGGTCGGATCTGGGAAACCCGGCCAAGATCTGTTACGAGGGGTGAGTGTCGTGAACCCCAACGCAAAACTGCATTTGGGAAGTTTCAATCTCCTGTATTGCAATGACTCGATGGAAAACACGATTTCATGTAGAAGTCCCCACACCTTTTTATGAACACGTGTGTGTGTGTGTGTTGGGGGGGCAGCCTAGCTTTAACCCTTGTGCTGTCTTTGGGTCAAGGAAGGAGGAAGAGAAGAAGGGAGAAAAGAAGGAAGGAAGGAAGGAAGGAAGGAAGGAAGGAAGGAAGGAAGGAAGGAAGGAAGGAAGGAAGGAAGGAAGGAAGGAAGGAAGGAAGGAAGGAAGGAAGAATGAAAAGAAGGAAAGAAGGAAGGAAGGGAGAAAAGAAGGAAGGGAGGAAGGAAGGAAGGAAGGAAGGAAGGAAGGAAGGAAGGAAGGAAGGAAGGAAGGAAGGGAGAAAAGAAGGAATGAAGGAAGAATGAAAAGAAGGAAAGAAAGAAGGAAGGGAGGGAGAAAAGAAGGATGGATGGAAGGAAGGCGGGAAGGGAAGAAAAGAGGAAGGGAGAGGGAAGGAAACAAGGAAAGAAGGAAGGAAACAAGGAAAGAAGGAAGGAAGGGAGAAAAGAAGGAAGGAAGGAAGGAAGGAAAGAAGGAAGGAAGGAGAAAACAAGGAAAGAAGGAGGGAAGGGAAAAAAGAAGGAAGGAAAAAAGGAAGGAAGGAAGGAAGAAAAGAGGAAGGGAGAAGGAAGGAAACAAGGAAAGAAGGAAGGAAGGGAGAAAAGAAGGAAGGAAGGAAGGAAGGAAGGAAGGAAGGAAGGAAGGAAGAAAAGAAGGAAGGAAGGGAGGAAGGAAGGAAGGAAGGAAGGAAGGAAGGAAGGAAGGAAGGAAGGAAGGAAGGAAGGAAGGAAGGAAGGAAGGAAGGAAGGAAGGAAGGTGAAGAAAACAAGGAAAGAAGGAGGGAAGGGAAAAAAGAAGGAAGGAAAAAGGAAGGGAGAAAACAAGGAAAGAAGGTAGGAGGGGAGAAAAGAGGAAGGGAAGAAGGAATGAGAGAGCAGGAGGAAAGAAGGAAGGAAAGAAAAAAAGAAGGAAGGAAGGAAGGAAGGAAGGAAGGAAGGAAGGAAGGAAGGAAGGAAGGAAGGAAGGAAGGAAGGAAGGAAGAAAAGAGGAAGGGAGAAGGAAGGAAACAAGGAAAGAAGGAAGGAAGGGAGAAAAGAAGGAAGGAAGGAAGGAAGGAAGGAAGGAAGGAAGGAAGGAAGGAAGGAAGGAAGGAAGGGAGGAAGGAAGGAAGGAAGGAAGGAAGGAAGGAAGGAAGGAAGGAAGAATGAAAAGAAGGAAAGAAGGAAGGAAGGGAGAAAAGAAGGAAGGGAGGAAGGAAGGAAGGAAGGAAGGAAGGAAGGAAGGAAGGAAGGAAGGAAGGGAGAAAAGAAGGAATGAAGGAAGAATGAAAAGAAGGAAAGAAAGAAGGAAGGGAGGGAGAAAAGAAGGATGGATGGAAGGAAGGCGGGAAGGGAAGAAAAGAGGAAGGGAGAGGGAAGGAAACAAGGAAAGAAGGAAGGAAACAAGGAAAGAAGGAAGGAAGGGAGAAAAGAAGGAAGGAAGGAAGGAAGGAAAGAAGGAAGGAAGGAGAAAACAAGGAAAGAAGGAGGGAAGGGAAAAAAGAAGGAAGGAAAAAAGGAAGGAAGGAAGGAAGAAAAGAGGAAGGGAGAAGGAAGGAAACAAGGAAAGAAGGAAGGAAGGGAGAAAAGAAGGAAGGAAGGAAGGAAGGAAGGAAGGAAGGAAGGAAGGAAGGAAGGAAGGAAGAAAAGAAGGAAGGAAGGAAGGGAGGAAGGAAGGAAGGAAGGAAGGAAGGAAGGAAGGAAGGAAGGAAGGAAGGAAGGTGAAGAAAACAAGGAAAGAAGGAGGGAAGGGAAAAAAGAAGGAAGGAAAAAGGAAGGGAGAAAACAAGGAAAGAAGGTAGGAGGGGAGAAAAGAGGAAGGGAAGAAGGAATGAGAGAGCAGGAGGAAAGAAGGAAGGAAGGGAGAAAAGAAGGAAGGAAGGAAGGAAGGAAAGAGGAGAGAGCATGAGGAAGGAAGGACCAGGAGAATTAGGTAAAAGGCCAATAATCATCTGCTCGTGTCTCAGTAGTGGAAAGTAAACACTTGTGTTTACGCTGGTGTTTCCTGAGACAACAATAACCTGCAGGTTTGGTTTTCAGCTGTTGCTGCTGCGATTCACGGCGTTTTAACTCGCAGCAAGGCTGAAGAAGACGAGGAAACTTTGCATGGGGGGGGGGGTTGGGACCCGGACCCCCCAGCCTCCGCCCCCCCCACGCACGGGGTTGGAGGAGAGGGAGGAGGAGGAAGCGATGAGAGGGGGAGGAGAGGTGAGAGGTTGCAGAGGAGCTGCACGGCCAGAGGATGCTGCTGCTGCTGCAGAGGCTGCATCCTCCATCCCTCCATCCCTCCATCCCTCCCTCCGGAGGAAAGGGAGGAAACAAGGAGTGGTTATGTGATTCCCCAGCAGCGGCACGAGAAGCGCGCAGCGGAGAAAGAAATGGCAGGGAAGGAGGTAGAGGAGAGAGGAGAGGAGAGGAGAGGAGGGGGGGGGCGTTTCCCTGCACGGCATCAGCTATTCTCACTTCAGCGTGGATACAATACGTGGCGCGTGGACGCGGCGCAGAAACGTGAGTAAAAGCCTTTTTTTCCCCACCTTGTCATGTGCGATAAAAGAGCCGGTCGCAGCAGATCCGGGTCCCGGCACTTTGCTCTGGTGCAACAATTGCAGACGGACTCTTTGTTGATGATTCCTGGAAGTGGGAGAGAACAGGGACTTGTGGATTCAGGAGAGGCGGGGTCTTTTCTTTTTCTTCTTCTTTAAACGGCTCACGCTTCGTGATGTGATAACCGAGCAGGTTGGAGCCGGCAGCCTCCCTGCCGAGTGGCCATCACCTGCAGGCGGCTCCGCGCCTCCCTGCCTCCCCGCTGCAGCAGCAGCAGCAGCAGCAGCATCATGCCAGCGTGTGCTCTTCCTTTGTAGCCCCCTTTCTTTCTTTTCTCTGGGATGAAAAAGAGAGGATGGCCGAGCCTCCGTCTCTCACGTTCCCTGCGAAGGGTTAAGCAGACCGAGCCACGCGTGCAGCGCCTGAACTGGGTGCTCCTTGTCAGTGGGAGCGGATGTATTTACAAACAAAGCCGGCTTGATAACCAAGCCCGTCACGTAGGGGACAGGTGCCGGCTATCTGCAACTGTACAGTGTGGGCTTGTCCGGGGCCAAACGGGGGCCAAACGGGGCCGACCGGAGGAGACCCAGGCGTCCCCCGTCAAGTTCGGCAACACAAACTTTTGCAAAGGCCACTTCCTTTCTGCACACTGGCTTAATTGAGACATTCGTGGGGTTTTTTTTCTGTCTTTTTAGTGACTATTAGAGTCCACAGCATGGCAGAAATGAACGGGAAGATTTGCGGTTGCAGGCATGAGCATAAACATCCTCGTAAAAGGGCCTTTAGTTCCAAACAATTAAGCAATAATGTGCATGCAGCAAGCCCGCCGCCCGCCTCGCCTCGCCGCTGCCTCGGGCTCAGCCACTTGTAAATCTGCGTCCCGTATATCCCAAATGCCAGGTGCATTAAAGGATTGATAAGTCTGTTTGTGTCAGACGTAAATACGAGACGCAGACCGATTTTCTTTCATTAGGCCCTCCGGCCGGAGCCAGCTCACTTTCAATCAAGTCACTCCAGGAAACAGGATCTCCTTATAAATGCAAACCAGATGTCTTTCATCATCACATAAAGTTCCCTACCAGCCGGCGACGGCCGTTATTCATCGTAAATGTGCGTTAGGCAAGGGCCTCGCTGGTGAGGAGGACAGGGTTTTGCGCGACCATATGCTCTGAACTGCGGCTGCGGGCACACCCATGCGAGTCTCGTGCTCTCACAGCTTCCGTGTACTCAATCGAGAAAGAGAAACACTGTTGAACGTGTGTTGAGATTCCCAGGGAGACACTCTGGGGGCCACTGAGCGCGCTCAGACCGGTCCTGGGCGGCGATTAGGGGGGGCAACAGGGTGGATCTCTGACACCTCGGTGCATCTCTTCACAGCTCGCGGTGAGAAACGGGAGACGTGTCCAACGGGGTCGTCGTCATCATCGTCCTCGTTGGGATGTTGGAGGAGGGAGACGAGGAGACGAGACTAGAGGAGTGTGGGTAATGAGGGAGAGACGTGGAGATCTCCGGGTTCAGACGGGAGAGGAACGGGTTTCACGGCGGTTTCAACGGCGTGCAGCTTTGATTAGCCGGCGGCAGCGGACAGTGATGTATGGCTCATGCACCGTTTGCGTCTGAATGGATAAACAAGCGGATGTGAGGATGTGAGGAACGGGGGAACGAGGGCAGATGGGGAATTAAAGGCCAAACACAGGGCAGGCGTTGGGGGGGGATCACGATGATTAGAGAGGAAAGGTTAAGAGGAAAAAAGAGAAGAAGAAGAAGAAGAGGGAGACAGTCAAGTCTTGTTTGTAGGGAGTTTCTGGGAGGATCTATTATTTCTAATGACCCACTCCCTCCATCCTTCTCTCCTCCTCAGCTGACAGCCGCTACGTCGCTAATTGGCAAGTGTGGATGGGGGAAAGAGTCTGGCTCTATTCTCCCTGGGAGGGAACGTGGAGTACCACAACAGTTGGGACAGAAGGACGGACGGACGGTGGGAATGACGGCAGACAATAGGTGCAACATCTGTCCTCCGAGTGGAGTAACGCACACTGACACCTATTTGATAATTGGCGAGCGCCTTTTTCTCCCCGGAGCGCCGGCTAAACGGGAGCGGAGGGACTCTCTCTTGCTGGCAAGCGAGACGTGTTTACTCGCTGCAGATCAGGAGGCGATGCATCGCCGCGCTCGATTGCTCGCGAGTTGGGGAGGGGGGGGGGGGGACGCATTCGTGTGCGGCTATTAAACCGAGCTCGCAATCAAGTTATTAGTCCGACGGGGAGCTCAAGTTGTGACTGCATGGCGTGAAATACGCGTTACAAGCCGCCGTCGCCATCCAAGGATGAATATGATCTCTTTGTCTCCTGTCTCTCCTAGGTGCTGTTCCTTAAAGATGCGTCTCCACGCAGACCTCCTCCTCCTTCCACGCTGCCACCTCACTCAGTCGGAGCGGGAGCTGGAGGGAAGAGCGGAGCGGACGAGGTGGAAGGAGGTGGGCGTCCGGTTGCTCCGGTCTCGACCACGGGTATTCTTGGGTTGATAATACAGATGTGGATGTTATTGCTTGAGAATACGCGTAGTCGAGTGGAAGCTTCAGCATCGGCAAACCCCGGACGGACCGGTACTCCGTAAACCCACGCTGGCGGCGAGTCAGAGTCGATTCTGAGGAGGTGGCGAGGAGAGAAACACTTAGAGGCTTTTAATTAAGCAGCCAGAAGGCGTTTTTTTATTTCATTTTGGTTCTCAGGCAGGAATGCGATCAGGGCGATAGCGAGGAGCCCCCAATCAAATCGACCGTGGAAACCCCCACACACCTGTGGAGCAGAGGAGTTGGTGTCGTCAGCCGCCAAAGAGCTCAACCCTCCGGCATTAGTTCAGGAAAAAGTCTCCACACTTTAATTCACACATTTTTTGATTGCACAATTCGATTGTATCTTGTGACGGGAATCTTGACGGCGCCACAGAGGTTCGGGGTGTAGGTTTTGTGGAGGGAAATGACTGCGATGGCGCGGTTTTGCCGTCATCCCGGTGAAGGATTCGTGTTCGTTTGTCTGGTGAACCAAAAGAAAAACTAGTGGAATAGAATCACAGGTTAATACAAACTTTTAATGGGTCAAGTACAAGGTTTTCCGGCCGGAGGTTCATTTGTCTCAGACCACGGTGGGTAAGAGAGAAATGCACACCTGGTCATCGATCCAGTTCCTTTTATACTAAAAGGGAGGGTGTTCTTTGCAAATTAATTTCATTGGTCATTGTATTTAACCTCTAATCTAATCTTTGTCTACCCTTAACACCAGGGCTTTGGCTCTGTGTCTTAATCAATACGAGGTTACTTTGAATCTGAAGAGAGAGCCCACCGGTGTTATAAATTATTTGAGTTTTTGACAATTTCATGAAATCCTAACACCGGGAGCCACAAAGTTCTCGTACGTCTCCGTTAGCGATTCCCTCGCTTATATGCGCGAAGAAAAAAGATGTTTACGGCCGTGGCGGCAGCGGGAAAGAGTAACGCAACAAGGACAATGTGGAGACTCGCTTCCACGGCTGACATTTCAACATTTGACTCAGCTGACTGCCGTTCAAGATTCTACGGAAGAGTAGTAGGGCCAGGCAGGAGAAAAATAAAAATAATATTTTAGAGGAGGAAGATTTTTTTTTTTTATGCACTTCGAGAAAATTCGAAATGTTGAGAAAAAAGTCGAAATGTTGAAAAAAAAGTCGTGATTTTGAGAAATAAATCGACATTTTGAGAAATAAATCAAAATGTCGAGAAAAAAGTTGAAATGTCGAAATTAATGTTGAAGTACAATTACGAGAAAAAAGTGGAAATGTTGAGAAAAAAGTCTAAATTTCGTGAATAAAGTCGAAATGTTGAGAAAAAAGTTGACATTTTGAGAAAAAAGTCAAAATGTCGAGAAAACATCGAAATGTCGAGAAAAGTCGAAATGTCGAGAAAAAAGTCAACATTTCGTGAATAAAGTTGAAATGTGGAGAAATAAATCGAAATGTCGAGAAAAAAGTCGAAATGTCGAAATTAATGTTGAAGTACAATTTCGAGAAAAAAGTTAAAATGTCGAGAAAAAAGTCGAAATGTCGAGAAAAAAGTCAAAATTTCGTGAATAAAGTTGAAATGTGGAGAAAAAGGGCGAAATTTCGACTTTATTCACGAAATTTCGACTTCTTTCTCGAAATTGTATTTCAACATTAATCTCGACATTTTGACTTTTTTTTCAAAGTGCACAATAAAAAAAAAATCTTCCACTCTCAAATTTTTTTCTCTTGCATCATGGCCCT
>NC_084587.1:5362528-5372475 GCF_033807715.1 Cololabis saira | reverse complement strand
AGGAAGGAAGGAAGGAAGGGAAGGAAAAGGAAGGAGGAAAGGAAGGAAGGAAGGAAGGAAGGAAGGAAGGAAGGAAGAAGGAAGGAAGGAAGGAAGGAAGGAAGGAAGGAAGGAAGGAAGGAAGGAAGGAAGGAAGAAGGAAGGAAGGAAAATAAGGAAGGAAGGAAGGAAGGAAGGAAGGAAGGAAGGAAGGAAGGAAGGAAGGAAGGAAGGAAGGAAGGAAGGAAAGGAAGGAAGGAAGGAAGGAAGGAAGGAAGGAAGGAAGAAGAATAAGGAAGGAAGGAAGGAAGGAAGGAAGGAAGGAAGGAAGGAAGGAAGGAATGAAGGAAGGAAGGAAGGAAGGAAGGAAGGAAGGAAAGGAAGGAAGGAAGGAAGGAAGGAAGGAAGGAAGGAAATAAGGAAGGGAGGAAGGAAGGAAGGAAGGAAGGAAGGAAGGAAGGAAGGAAAGAAGGAAGGAAGGAAGGAAGGAAGGAAGGAAGGAAGGAAGAAAAGAAGGAAGGAAGGAAGGAAGGAAGGAAGGAAGGAAAATAAGGAAGGAGGAAAGAAGGAAGGAAGGAAGGAAGGAAGGAAGGAAGGAAGGAAGGAAAGAAGGAAGGAGAGGAAAGAAGGAAGGGAAGGAAGGAAGGAAGGAAGGAAGGAAGGAAGGAAGGAAGGAAAGAAGGAAGGAAGGAAGGAAGGAAGGAAGGAAGGAAGGAAGGAAGGAAGGAAGAAGAAGGAGAAGGAAGGAAGGAAGGAAGGAAGGAAGGAAGGAAGGAAGGAAGGAAGGAGGAAGGAAGGAAGGAAGGAAGGAAGGAAAAATAAGGAAGGGAGGAAAGAAGGAAGGAAGGAAGGAAGGAAGGAAGGAAGGAAAGAAGGAAGGAAGGAAGGAAGGAAGGAAGGAAGGAAGGAAGAAAATAAGGAAGGAAGGAAGGAAAGAAGGAAGGAAGGAAGGAAGGAAGGAAGGAAGGAAGGAAGGAAGGAAGGAAGGAAGGAAGGAAGGAAGGAAGGAAGGAAGGAAGAAAATAAGGAAGGGAGGAAAGAAGGAAGGAAGGAAGGAAGGAAGGAAGGAAGGAAGGAAGGAAGGAAGAAAATAAGGAAGGAAGGAAGGAAGGAAGAAAATAAGGAAGGGAGGAAGAAGAAGGAGGAGGAAGGAAGGAAGGAGAGGAAGGAAGGAAGAAAAATAAGGAAGGAAGGAAGGAAGGAAGGAAGGAAGGAAGGAAGGAAGAAAATAAGGAAGGAAGGAAGGAAGGAAAGAAGGAAGGAAGGAAGGAAGGAAGGAAGGAAATAAGGAAGGAAGGAAGGAAGGAAAGAAGGAAGGAAGGAAGGAAAGAAGGAAGGAAGGAAGAAAATAAGGAAGGAAGGAAGGAAGGAAGGAAGGAAGGAAGGAAGGAAGGAAGGAAGGAAGGAAGGAAGGAAGGAAGGAAGAAAATAAGGAAGGGAGGAAGGAAGGAAGGAAGGAAGGAAGGAAGGAAGGAAGGAAGAAAATAAGGAAGGAAGGAAGGAAGGAAGAAAATAAGGAAGGGAGGAAAGAAGGGAGGAGGAAGGAAGGAAGGAAGGAAGGAAGGAAGGAAGGAAGGAAGGAAGGAAGAAAATAAGGAAGGAAGGAAGGAAGGAAGGGAAGGAAGGAAGGAAGGAAGGAAGAAAATAAGGAAGGGAGGAAAGAAGGAAGGAAGGAAGGAAGGAAGAAAATAAGGAAGAAAATAAGGAAGGGAGGAAAGAAGGAAGGAAGGAAGGAAGGAAGGAAGGAAGGAAGGAAGGAAGGAAGGAAGGAAGGAAGGAAGGAAGGAAGGAAGGAATTAAGGAAGGAAGGAAGGAAGCCTCCGTAAAAACACGGCCGTAACGATTTTAGGCCCTAATGACGTTTCAGCGCGTGTTTGTAGCTCACAGGGCCGAGCCGCTTCAGATCCAGCTGCCACCAGTCACACTAGTGATAAATAATAATGATCAATCGTAAAAAGATGACAGAAAACAGAAGCATCAAACGGTCAGTACTTCAGTATGGGAAATCTGAGGGGGGGATGGGCATGTCCTAACTTTAAACTGTATCTGTGAGCACGTTTACCTGCATCAATAACCCTTTTCTAACCGGAATATTAGCAATAACCCGGTTACACACGGCCATGTAAACACCAATAACCCCTTTAAATAACCGGAATTTGCTCATATTCCGTTTTTTAAAACCTGAATATGAGCCCTGGTTACTCCTTTTATAACCCGAATATTTGGTCACGTAAACGCAGAACGGGATTTTGTTTCTGCGCATGTTCTTTTTGCAAGGAATCCAGGTCTTTTGATTCCAGGAAGTTCTTATAAACACGGAGAAACCAAGACCAGGAGGAGACTAATCACTTCATAAATGTCATCAACCTTTATTTGAATTCGGAGAAATCATTGAGAGCAAGCCCTCATTTACAATGATGCCGAATGTACAACAACCATATAAAAAGAATAATACAATAAATATAAAAGAGAAAAATTAAAAACAATTACAAACATGAGTAAAATGATCAATGAGCAATTAAGGATTTGAATTGACCAAGCTGCACAAACGTTTCCAACTTCAATGCATGTTGCAAAATGCTCCAACTGTGAGCCGCGCAGTAGCTAAATGCAGTTTTTTCCAATTCAGTCCGTGGACATGAAACTTCCAGCATGAGAAAATCAGAGTGGGTTGAGTATCTACCATTATGCCACCTCAGTAAGGAGCTAAGGTAATGAGGAAGCTTCCAATTAGGGCTTTATAAACAAAGAGAAACCAATGCCTATGACGTCTGACAGAAAGGGGAGTCCACCCAAGTTTTTCATAGAAGATGCAGTGATGAGTAGAATAACTGTCACCAGTAATGAATCTTAGAGCTGAGTGATAAACAGCATCAAGTGATTTTAGGGTGGAAGCAGATGTGTGTTGATAAATAACATCACCATAATCCAGAACTGACAGGAAGACCAAGATATTTATATTCTGGAACCCTTTCAATATTTTGACCTCCTGGGTTCTGATGCCCAGCGTTATGTCGATGTCAACATCATTTCTGGAAAAAAACATACATTTAGTCTTGTTTGGATTCAGTAATAATTTTAACTTGAAAAGTGTATCTTGTAGGCTAATGTAATGTAATGAAAGATATGAACATTTCTGCATTTGTAGACGGTAGAAAGTACCGGGATAGCGAGATTTACAAAAAGGTGAGCGAAAAGTTGCACAAAGCAGGATTTGTACAAACGACTGTTCATTATCCGCCATTGCTGCTGTTATTGTTGTTGTTTTGGATTTGGATACAGGAAGAAGAAGCGGAAATGATGAAATTGCGTCATCACGTTCTCCGTCGCTGGTTTGATCCAGATATCCCAAATGATTAATTACCATGTAAACAGGGATAACCCTGTTTACTCACGCATGGAAACAGGTTATTCCCAATGTTTCAGTAACCGGAATATTGACTTTAATCCAAATTTTGACTGCATGTAAACGTAGTCATTGGTCATTTGTGTTGAGAAGCCTTGGTGTCTGGATGGAAGATGGTGATAATCCAGGGTTGAAAGACTAAAACTGGGCATACACTGTGTGATATTTTAAAAAGTTTGATTAAGCCCCATCTCACACTGCACGACTAGATCTCTGAGTTCAAAAGTTCAGAGCCCACGATTTATGGTCTCACACTGTACGAACCGATGCTCTGATGCTCCGTCTGCTCACACTATACCATCATAATCCTCCCGTTGGACCTCTGTTACTGGAACTCGAGGCCGGTTTTGGGGCAGGGATGGGCTGTGTCCACTCAAACGTGCGTCCTGCCCACCCGATCAAAGGTTATGGGGATCCTTTATTTTTTTATATATATATTAAAAAAATCCCAGAATATCTGTACCGTTTCTGATTGGGTGGGCACTGCGCATCACACAACACAACAATGAACGCATACCGCAAAAGTTGTGTCTCGGCGGAGGGACCCGTAGTCCCAGCAAAATGAGACAACAGAGAAGTTCAGAACAGCAGACAGAGCACACACTGAAGGCTGATTTATGGTTCCGCGTTACACCAACGCAGAGCCTACACCGTAGGTTACGCGGAGACGCCCCCCGTACGGTTTTGGGGAAAGGTTATAAAGATTATATCGGACCTAACGGAGGTACAGTTTCCCATTTTTGCACCTTTTGAATGATGACTCTAAACTACATCTCACCGATATTTCCTATCTGGAACTTTCTTCTGCAAGGATTAATCAAGCGCAACAAGGAACAATAGCACTCTGACGACCTTGATAACGGAACTGAAAAACCTACTGAATGTGTAATTTGATGGATCAAGGTGTGATTTATATCTGAGCAATGGAGCGGTGGGTTGGGGATTGAAAAAGTTGATTATTATTGTCATACGTGTATTATTGGTTTTGTATATATACAGGACTGTCTCAGAAAATTAGAATATTGTGATAAAGTCCTTTATTTTCTGTAATGCAAAAATGTCATACATTCTGGATTCATTACAAATCAACTGAAATATTGCAAGCCTTTTATTATTTTAATATTGCTGATCATGGTTTACAGCTTAAGAAAACTCAAATATCCTATCTCAAAAAATTAGAATATTCTGAGAATCTTAATCTTAAACTGTAAGCCATAATCAGCAATATTAAAATAATAAAAGGCTTGCAATATTTCAGTTGATTTGTAATGAATCCAGAATGTATGACATTTTTGCATTACAGAAAATAAAGAACTTTATCACAATATTCTAATTTTCTGAGACAGTCCTGTATATCTGAGCAATGGAGGGGTGGGTTGGGGATTGAAGATGTTGATTATTATTGTCATATGAGTATTATTGGTTTTGTGTATATATATATATATATATATATATATATATATATATATATATATATATATATATATATATATATATATATATATATATATTGTGAAAAGCAATAAAAAAATGTAATGATAAAAAAATAAAAAGATGACAGACAACAGGAGCATTCGGGGGCATCGAAGCAAACGTTAAAATACCTTTGATAGCCAAGTCGATGAATATCTAATGTGAATTGTAACGCAGCAGCACAACTGTAGCTCCTCCAGTCACGACAGCTTAAATGTGTAATATTGATTACCCTGTACTTCCCACCTGTTTATGATACTGGATTGTAAATCTTTCAGGCTTGTGTTTGTTTCTCTGTGACAAAATAAACCGACATTTCAACGGCCGTGCATCGTTAGATGTGTAGTTAAATCTAAACTAAGATACAATGGATTGTTTAGACGTTTTGATGTAATTCCTGTTTATTTTCCAGTTTCTGTAAAGACACGAGCAGAGAGAGCTGGTCCTGTAATATCGTCGTATGTTACAGCCAGTACTCGAAAAATCAGGGGGGATGGTGGATTTTATCATATGGGGACAGATAATCTGTGCTGATTACAAATAATATAATATATTACAAATAATAGCAGTGACCAAAACACCTGCAGAAATACTGCAGGAATGACATAGCAGCAGTTAAATGCAGCCTTCTGTAAGCTTTAAATATCCACTGGGCTTACATCTAATACATCAGAACACAACAATTAAAAACACTTTTCTGAACTTATCAATATGACTCTGTCCTTCACAGGATAAGTAACATGGATCACTGCAAAAACTCACAATCTTAACAAGAATATTTGTCTTATTTCTAGTTAAAAAGTCTAATTTTAGTAAAAAAAATCTCATTACATTTAAAACAAGACTCATCACTGGAAAAAACAACAATTTTCACCTGTTTCAAGTAGATTTTCACTTGAAATAAGTAGAAAAATCTGCCAGTGGAACAAGATTTTTTTGCTTGTAATGAGAAGATAAATCTTGTCCCACTGGCAGATTTTTCTACTTATTTCAAGTGAAAATTGACTAAAAATGAGACATTTTAAATAGAAAATAAGTAATGAGTTTTTGCAGTGTGGAGTGTAACGTTAAGGGTACGTTTCTGAAGTTATGCAACTGCATATGTGTGATATGTGTTTCAAATCAATATCGTAAAGCCAATTCTTGAGGTCGAAATGTCAAGAATAATGTTGAAGTCGTAATTTTGACTTTTTTCTCAACATTTTGACTACTTGTTTTAAGATTATACTTAAAACGACTCAGACTCATCACAGGAAAAAACAACAATTTGTACCTGTTTCAAGTAGATTTTCCCTTAAAATACGTAGAAAAATCTGCATGTGGAACAAGATTTAACATTTTTAAATTTTAAATTTTGTCCCACTGGCAGATTTTTCTACTTATTTCCAATGAAAATTTACTTGAAACAGGTGAAAATTGTTAAATAAGTTATTTTTCTGGTGATGACTCTAAATGTTCACGGACTCAGAAAATCACGGACTTTCACTCGTGCCGAGCTTCCTGCCCACATCCTTCTCCTCTCACACATAAAGCCGTCAGGGGTCTGACTTCTTCTTACCTTTCAGAGCTCGCAGCTCCAGATTATCCCGACGGAGCTCTCTGCTCTCGACTTACTGGCGAGTTCCCAGAAGGAGACGGGGCGGCGAGGCCTCCGGGTACCGGCGAGGCCTACGGCTACCGGCCCCCTCCCTCGTGGGACCAGAACCAGAACCTGAACAACCTCTTACTGTCAAGATTAGGCTTCAGGGGACCTCCCATGATGCACTGGGGCCCGCCACCCCTGAGTCCGGTTCAGCCGTAGTGGCTCCCTGGAGCTTTTTAAAAAAAAAAGGTATTCCCTTTTTTTTCTTCTTTTTTTTCCTTTTTTTTCTTTTTCCTTTTCCTTTTTAATCTAGACATTTCGACTTTTTTCTCAAAATTTTGACTTTTTTCTCGACATTTCGACTTTTTTATCGACATTTTTTTCTCGAAATTTCGACTATTTCTTCGACATTTCAACTTTTTTCTCAACATTTCGACTTTTTTCTCGAAATTTTGACTATTTCCTAGACATTTCGACTTTTTTCTCAAAATTTCGACTTTTTTCTCGACATTTTTTTCTCGAAATTTTAACTATTTCTTCGACATTTCAACTTTTTTCTCAACATTTTGACTATTTCCTAGACATTTCGACTTTTTTCTCAAAATTTCAACTTTTTTCTCAACATTTCGACTTTTTTCTCAAAATTTCGACTTTTTTCTCAACATTTCAACTTTTTTCTCAAAATTTCGACTTTTTCTCAACATTTCAACTTTTTTCTCAAAATTTCGACTTTTTTCTCAACATTTCAACTTTTTTATCGCCATTTTTTTCTCCAAAATTTGACTATTTCTTCGACATTTCAACTTTTTTCTCAACATTTAGACTTATTTCTCGAAATTTCGACTTTTTTCTCAAAATTTTGACTTTTTTCTCGACATTTCGACTTTTTTATCGACATTTTTTTCTCAAAATGTTGACTATTTCTTCGTCATTTCAACTTTTTTCTCAACATTTCGACTTTTTTCTCGAAATTTCAACTTTTTTCTCAACATTTTGACTTTTTTCTCGAAATTTTGACTATTTCCTTGACATTTCAACTTTTTTCTCAACATTTTGACTTTTTTCTCAACATTTCGACTTTTTTCTCGAAATTTCGACATTTTTCTCAACATTTTGACTTTTTTCTCAAAATTTTGACTATTTTCTCAACATTTCGACTTTTTTCTCAACATTTCGACTTTTTTCTCGAAGTGCGTAATGAAAAAAAAAAATCTTCCCCCAGTTATAACTAATATAGATACATGCAGCATGTTTTGCCTTGCCCTGTTTTTTGTGTTGTTGGTCCAATACGGCTCTTTCAACATTTTGGGTTGCCGACCCCTGGGCTAGCCATTGGCTGAACTGCCTGTCAATCAATCACATTAGAAGTAAATTAAACGCGTGGTACAAAAACATCCATCCCCCTCGGAGGAGTCATGGGTGTGAAATCAAACGATTGAGATCAAAACGCTGAATTGAACCAGGCTGTAAATGTGTTTATTTCTTCTCTGACGTTGGAGCCTCTAGTTCTGCATGAATCCCGACCCAGATGTGAGATGGTTGGCGCTTGTCGTTTTGTTGTTTTTACATCCCTCTAAATTGTTTTTTTTCTCTCCACTGTCACCTCATGCTTTCTCAGATTGGAGGATTTCACCAAAATGACGATCCAATACAATCTGTGAGCTACAATCAGTACTGGAGTTGAGGGGGGATGAGGGGGGATGAGGGGGATGGCATCCCCCCTGAAAACGGTCAAAATCATCCCCCCTGTAAAACTGCCATCCCCCCTTTCCATCCCTTATGTCATTTCATCAATTAATGTGGTTTTACTGCTATTTCAACATTTAGAGTCATCACCAGAAAAATAACTTATTTGACAATTTTCACCTGTTTCAAGTAAATTTTCACTTGAAATAAGTAGAAAAATCTGCCAGTGGGACAAGATTTTAAATTTAAAAACGTAAAATCTTGTTCCACTGGCAGATTTGTCTACTTATTTTAAGGGAAAATCTACTTGAAACAGGTGAAAATTGTTGTTTTTTCCAGTGATGAGTCTTGTTTTAAGTGTAATCTTAAAACAAGTAGTCAAAATGTTGAGAAAAAAGTCAAAATTATGTGAAAAAAGTTGAAATGTTGAGAAAAAAGGCGAAATTTCAACTTTTTTCTTGAAATTGTATTTCAACATTATTCTCGACATTTCGACTTCAAGAATTGGCTTTACGATATTGATTTGAAACACATATCACACATATGCAGTTGCATAACTTCAGAAACGTACCCTTAATGTTACACTCCACACTTCTTTCAAAATCTACTTGAAACAGGTGAAAATTGTTGTTTTTTCCAGTGATGAGTCTTGTTTTAAGTGTAATGATTTTTTTTACTAAAATGAGACATTTTAACTAGAAATAAGACAAATATTCTTGTTAAGATTGTGAGTTTTTGCAGTGATCCATGTTACTTATCCTGTGAAGGACAGAGTCATATTGATAAGTTCAGAAAAGTGTTTTTTATTGTTGTGTTTTGATGTATTTGATGTAAGCCCAGTGGATATTTAAAGCTTACAGAAGGCTGCATTTAACTGCTGCTATGTCATTCCTGCAGTATTTCTGCAGGTGTTTTGGTCAGTGCTATTATTTGTAATATATTATATTATTTGTAATCAGCACAAATTATCTGTCCCCATATGATCAAATCCACCATCCCCCCTGATTATTTTTTACAACTCGAGTACTGGCTACAATAATAGATGAAAGTTTGAATCTGGACAAATTAGATGAACTGAATCACATGGAACTGAACTAGTGTGGTGTAATTGGTGTAATTGGAATGAACTGGGTTCTACTGAACTTGTTTTCTGTGCGTTGACGTCACTTTACCTGTGAATTGGTGCAATACAAATACACTGGATGTTATTTGTGCCCATAATAATCTTGACATGGACCGTAAGATCTCTGCTCTGAGAAGCCAACACGTTTCCCAGATCAGTTAAGAAGCTCTTAACAGCAAAAGGCTTGTTTTACTAGTCAGGAGGATACAATGTGGTCCTATATGCTGATCGTTAAGTTCATTTGTCCTTTCGTCCATCTTTCACATTTAAAAAAAACAATACATTTCCTCATTATTCTCTTAAGACTACTTCTTATTTAGTTGCAGTCTTGTTTTCATCATGAAAAAGGGTCATTAAAGTATATTTATCATCTTAGTTTTTCATTATAACACACATAACGCACAGGCAGCAGGGAGTTAGTGCGTTAGGTAGCAGTGCTGTGTGTGAAAATGTGCTGATGGTGATCGGTGATCGATTTGCCTGGCATCAATTGATTTAGTTTCAGAACCGCGGTGGTGGACAGCTCCTCTAAAGAGCGATCTAAAGAGCGATCTTAAGAGCGATCTTAAGAGCGATCTTAAGAGCGATCTTAAGAGCGATCTTAAGAGCGATCTAAAGAGCGGTCCGAAGAACGGTGTTAAGAAGTCATCTGGGAAACACCCGTATCTTAGGGCCCCTTCTTAGTTGAACCCTTCTTA
>NC_084587.1:5232528-5360028 GCF_033807715.1 Cololabis saira | reverse complement strand
GGAAACAAGGAAGAAAAGAGGAAGGGAGAAGGTAGGAAACAAGGAAACAAGGAAGGAAACAAGTAAAGAAGGAAGGAAGGAAGGAAGGAAGGAAGGAAGGAAGGAAGGAAGGAAGGAAGGAAGGAAGGAAGGAAGGAAGGAAGGAAGGGAGAAAACCAGGAAAGAAGGTAGGAGGGGAAAAAAGAGGAAGGGAAGAGGGAAGGAAACAAGGAAGAAAAGAGGAAGGGAGAAGGAAGGAAACAAGGAAAGAAGGAAGGAAGGAAGGGAGAAAAGAAGGAAGGAAGGGAGAAAACAAGGAAAGAAGGTAGGAAGTGAGAAAAGAGGAAGGGAAGAAGGAATGAGAGAGCAGGAGGAAGGAAGGAAGGAAGGAAGGAAGGAAGGAAGGAAGGAAGGACGGAAGGAAAGAAGGAAGAAAAGAGGAAGGGAGAAAGAAGGAAACAAGGAAAGAAGGAAGGAAGGGAGAAAATAAGGAAGGAAGGAAGAATGAAAAGAAGGAAAGAAAGAAGGAAGAAAAGAGGAAGGGAGAAAAGAAGGAAACAAGGAAAGAAGGAAGGAAGGAAGGAAGGAAGGAAGGAAGGGAGGAAGGAAGGAAGGAAGGAAGGAAGGAAGGAAGGAAGGAAGGAAGGAAGGAAGGAAGGAAGGAAGGAAGGAAGGAAGGAAGGAAGGAAGGAAGGAAGGAGAGAGCAGGAGGAAAGAAGGACCAGGAGAATTAGGTAAAAGGCCAATAATCATCTGCTCGTGTCTCAGTAGTGGAAAGTAAACACTTGTGTTTACGCTGGTGTTTCCTGAGACAACAATAACCTGCAGGTTTGGTTTTCAGCTGTTGCTGCAGCGTTTCACGGCGTTTTAACTTGCAGCACGGCTGAAGAAGACGAGGAAACTTTGCATGCCCGTGATGGGGGGGGGGTTGGGACCCCGGACCCCCCCCCACCATCACGGGGTTGGAGGAGAGGGAGGAGGAGGAGGCGATGAGAGGGGGAGGAGAGGAGGAGAGGTGAGAGGTTGCAGAGGAGCTGCACGGCCAGAGGATGCTGCTGCTGCTGCAGAGGCTGCATCCTCCATCCCTCCATCCCTCCATCCCTCCCTCCGGAGGAAAGGGAGGAAACAAGGAGTGGTTATGTGATTCCCCAGCAGCGGCACGAGAAGCGCGCAGCGGAGAAAGAAATGGCAGGGAAGGAGGTAGAGGAGAGAGGAGAGGAGAGGAGAGGAGGGGGGGGCGTTTCCCTGCACGGCATCAGCTATTCTCACTTCAGCGTGGATACAATACGTGGCGCGTGGACGCGGCGCAGAAACGTGAGTAAAAGCCTTTTTTTCCCCACCTTGTCATGTGCGATAAAAGAGCCGGTCGCAGCAGATCCGGGTCCCGGCACTTTGCTCTGGTGCAACAATTGCAGACGGACTCTTTGTTGATGATTCCTGGAAGTGGGAGAGAACAGGGACTTGTGGATTCAGGAGAGGCGGGGTCTTTTCTTTTTCTTCTTCTTTAAACGGCTCGCGCTTCGTGATGTGATAACCGAGCAGGTTGGAGCCGGCAGCCTCCCTGCCGAGTGTCCGTCACCTGCAGGCGGCTCCGCGCCTCCCTGCCTCCCCGCTGCAGCAGCAGCAGCAGCAGCAGCATCATGCCAGCGTGTGCTCTTCCTTTGTAGCCCCCTTTCTTTCTTTTCTCTGGGATGAAAAAGAAAGGATGGCCGAGCCTCCGTCTCTCACGTTCCCTGCGAAGGGTTAAGGAGACCGAGCCACGCGTGCAGCCCCTGAACTGGGTGCTCCTTGTCAGTGGGAGCGGATGTATTTACAAACAAAGCCGGCTTGATAACCAAGCCCGTCACGTAGGGGACAGGTGCCGGCTATCTGCAACTGTACAGTGTGGGCTTGTCCGGGGCCAAACGGGGACCAAACGGGGCCGGCCGGGGCCGACCGGAGGAGACCCAGGCGTCCCCCGTCAAGTTCGGCAACACAAACTTTTGCAAAAGGCCAGTTCCGTTCTGCACACTGGCTTAATTGAGACATTCGTGGGGGTTTTTTTCTGTCTTTTTAGTGACTATTACAGTCCACAGCATGGCAGAAATGAACGGGAAGATTTGCGGTTGCAGGCATGAGCATAAACATCCTCATAAAAGGGCCTTTAGTTCCAAACAATTAAGCAATAATGTGCATGCAGCAAGCCCGCCGCCCGCCTCGCCTCGCCGCTGCCTCGGGCTCAGCCACTTGTAAATCTGCGTCCCGTATATCCCAAATGCCAGGTGCATTAAAGGATTGATAAGTCTGTTTGTGTCAGACGTAAATACGAGACGCAGACCGATTTTCTTTCATTAGGCCCTCCGGCTGGAGCCAGCTCACTTTCAATCAAGTCACTCCAGGAAACAGGATCTCCTTATAAATGCAAACCAGATGTCTTTCATCATCACATAAAGTTCCCTACCAGCCGGCGACGGCCGTTATTCATCGTAAATGTGCGTTAGGCAAGGGCCTCGCTGGTGAGGAGGACAGGGTTTTGCGCGACCATATGCTCTGAACTGCGGCTGCGGGCACACCCATGCGAGTCTCGTGCTCTCACAGCTTCCGTGTACTCAATCGAGAAAGAGAAACACTGTTGAACGTGTGTTGATATTCCCAGGGAGACACTCTGGGGGCCACTGAGCGCGCTCAGACCGGTCCTGGGCGGCAATTAGGGGGGGGTAAGCAGGGTGGATCTCTGACACCTCGGTGCATCTCTTCACAGCTCGCGGTGAGAAACGGGAGACGTGTCCAATCGGTTGGTCGTCGTCATCATCGTCCTCGTTGGGATGTTGGAGGAGGGAGACGAGGAGACGAGACTAGAGCAGTGTGGGTAATGAGGGAGAGACGTGGAGATCTCCGGGTTCAGACGGGAGATGAACGGGTTTCACGGCGGTTTCAACGGCGTGCAGCTTTGATTAGCCGGCAGCAGCGGACAGTGATGTATGGCTCATGCACCGTTTGCGTCTGAATGGATAAACAAGCGGATGTGAGGATGTGAGGAACGGGGGAACGAGGGCAGATGGGGAATTAAAGGCCAAACACAGGGCAGGCGTTGGGGGGGGATCACGATGATTAGAGAGGAAAGGTTAAGAGGAAAAAAGAGAAGAAGAAGATGAGGGAGACAGTCAAGTCTTGTTTGTAGGGAGTTTCTGGGAGGATCTATTATTTCTAATGACCCACTCCCTCCATCCTTCTCTCCTCCTCAGCTGACAGCCGCTACGTTGCTAATTGGCAAGTGTGGATGGGGGAAAGAGTCTGGCTCTATTCTCCCTGGGAGGGAACGTGGAGTACCACAACAGTTGGGACAGAAGGACGGACGTACGGACGGACGGTGGGAATGACGGCAGACAATAGGTGCAACATCTGTCCTCCGAGTGGAGTAACGCACACTGACACCTATTTGATAATTGGCGAGCGCCTTTTTCTCCCCGGAGCGCCGGCTAAACGGGAGCGGAGGGACTCTCTCTTGCTGGCAAGCGAGACGTGTTTACTCGCTGCAGATCAGGAGGCGATGCATCGCCGCGCTCGATTGCTCGCGAGTTGGGGTGGGGGGGGGGGGACGCATTCGTGTGCGGCTATTAAACCGAGCTCGCAATCAAGTTATTAGTCCGACGGGGAGCTCAAGTTGTGACTGCATGGCGTGAAATACGCGTTACAAGCCGCCGTTGCCATCCAAGGATGAATATGATCTCTTTGTCTCCTGTCTCTCCTAGGTGCTGTTCCTTAAAGATGTGTCTCCACGCAGACCTCCTCCTCCTTCCACGCTGCCACCTCACTCAGTCGGAGCGGGAGCTGGAGGGAAGAGCAGAGCGGACGAGGTGGAAGGAGGTGGGCGTCCGGTTGCTCCGGTCTCGACCACGGGTATTCTTGGGTTGATAATACAGATGTGGATGTTATTGCTTGAGAATACGCGTAGTCGAGTGGAAGCTTCAGCATCGGCAAACCCCGGACGGACCGGTACTCCGTAAACCCACGCTGGCGGCGAGTCAGAGTCGATTCTGAGGAGGTGGCGAGGAGAGAAACACTTAGAGGCTTTTAATTAAGCAGCCAGAAGGCGTTTTTTTATTTCATTTTGGTTCTCAGGCAGGAATGCGATCAGGGCGATAGCGAGGAGCCCCCAATCAAATCGACCGTGGAAACCCCCACACACCTGTGGAGCAGAGGAGTTGGTGTCGTCAGCCGCCAAAGAGCTCAACCCTACGGCATTAGTTCAGGAAAAAAGTCTCCACACTTTAATTCCCACATTTTTTGATTGCACAATTCGATTGTATCTTGTGATGGAAATCTTGACGGCGCCAGAGAGGTTTGGGGTGTAGGTTTTGTCGAAGGAAATGACTGCGATGGCGCGGTTTTGCCGTCATCCCGGTGAAGGATTCGTGTTCGTTTGTCTGGTGAACCAAAAGAAAAACTAGTGGAATAGAATCACAGGTTAATACAAACTTTTAATGGGTCAAGTACAAGGTTTTCCGTTTTGTCTCAGACCACGGTGGGTAAGAGAGAAATGCACACCTGGTCATCGATCCAGTTCCTTTTTATACTAAAAGGGAGGGTGTTCTTTGCAAATTAATTTCATTGGTGGAGCCTAGCTACGGGGAAGACACCTTAACGTGTCACTTCCAACTCTTCATTTCCTTTCCCTGGGGTGTCAAGCCCAGATCAGAGATGAGACCGCCCAAAGCTAAGCGTCTGCTTTCCCCACCGTCTCCTTTTCAACAATGGTATTGTATTTAACCTCTAATCTAATCTTTGTCTACCCTTAACACCAGGGGTTTGGCTCCGTGTCTTAATCAATACGAGGTTACTTTGAATCTGAAGAGAGCCCACCGGTGTTATAAATTATTTGAGTTTTTGACAATTTCATGAAATCCTAACACCGGGAGCCACAAAGTTCTCGTACGTCTCCGTTAGCGATTCCCATCGCTTATACGCGTGAAGAAAAAAGATGTTTACGGCCGTGGCGGCAGCGGGAAAGAGTAACGCAACGAGGACATGTGGAGACTCGCTTCCATGGCTGACATTTGACTCAGCTGACTGCCTATCAAGATTCTACGGAAGAGTAGTAGGGCCAGGCAGGAGAAAAATAAAAATAATATTTTAGAGGAGGAAGATTTTTTTTTCATTATGCACTTGGAGAAAAGTCGAAATGTTGAGAAAAAAGTTGAAAAGTCGAGATTAATGTTGAAGTATAATTTCGAGCAAATAGTCGAAATGTCGAGAAAAAAGTCAAAATTTCGTGAATAAAGTCGAAATGTTGAGAAAAAGTCGACATTTTTGAGAAGAAAATCGAAATGTCGAGAAAAAAGTCGAAATGTCGAAATTAATGTTGAAGTACAATTTCGAGAAAAAAGTCAAAATTTCGTGAATAAAGTTGAAATGTGGAGAAAAAAGGCGAAATTTCGACATTATTCACGAAGTTTCGACTTTTTTCTTGAAATTGTATTTCAACATTAATCTCGACATTTAGATTTTTTTCTCAAAGTGCACAATAAAAAAAAATCTTCCACTCTCAAATTTTTTTTCTCTTGCATGGCCCTGATACACCGTAAGATTCACACACACACACACACACACACACACACACACACACACACACACACACACACACACACACACACACACACACACACACACACACACACACACACACACACACACACACACACACACACACACACACTAAACTACACTTCACATAATCTACATGCCAGTAGGGGAAATGGAGTTTTGATGGATTTCACGACAGCAGACAAACGGAGAGGTCGGGAACATTTGAATGCACCTTTGCAGCAAACGTGGCGGGTTCAGCGGGTCCGTGAGCCGGAGGGGAAGTAAGGGATTGACTGCTTTTACTGGGGACTATTTTTTGGTCAGAATGATGGATGTTTATGTCTTTTATTGATCAAGTGGAGGTGAGGGTCTGAGGAATTCTTGGACGTGGGAGCGGGCTGATTAATCAGGCCGCAGAGGTGCCGGAAAATAAAACATCCTGAGTTACATTTTTGGTACATTAGCATTATTGCTAAGTATTATAAATTAGAAAATCCACATCTCTTTTGCAAATTCAGCAATACATTAGCATCTAGTTACCCCCGAAGACAGATTGCCCCCCGTGTCGTTTCCCACCTCCGTGATTTCCGACCCCCTGTGTAAGCAGATCTGTGACAGCGTTGGATTGTGATTCATATGAATTTCCACTCCGTCGTTTCCGTGAACTTGTTGATCGGGAGGCGAAAGCCAGGGTTTTTTTGTTTTTTTGTTTTTGTGGTTTATGTGTGTATTTATACGAGCGTGTGTGCGCTTCCGAGCAACAAAATGACTATTGTGAGCACAGCTCCAGGTGCCTAGCAACCAAAATCGCTCTGTTTCCCTGGCAACAGTTGCCTCGCGCTCGCTGTGTGGGTGATTGGCAGCCTTGACAACGGAGACGGAGGGACACTTGACCTCGCGTGCTGAATGGGAGAGGAGAAAGAAGAAGGCGCGGGGGAGGGAGGGTTGGTTGGGTGTGTGGGGGGGGGGTTTAAGTGATAATCATCCGCCATTGTAATCATCCTCCGGCGTGTGCCGTACGGCGACGTCAATACCTCCCCAGCTGGCGTCCATCATCACACAACACGGACACTCCCCCCGGTTTGGAGGGCCCGGGCAGCCGGGGCAGCCGGGCCCCCCCTCGGCCCCCACGCCGCGGAGAGGGACCGCCTTCAGCACTTTCTGGGCTTTAATTGCACTAATTACTATAATGTGTTGTGGGGGTTCTCCGTGCACGCATGGGCTGGCTACGGGGGGGGGACGGGGTCCATTATGGCCTCCTAGTAAACAAAAAGCATGTTTTTTTTAATAGCCCAGTTGAATTGGAAGTCCACTCCCATAATTTCATCATAAAAGCACCACCAAAGTCCATTATGTCGACTATAACAACAGTTTCGGGCGTTAATTCAAACGCACGCGGATGGTAGGGATGGGCGGTATGGACTGAAAAATGTATCCCGATAATTTCTGGCATTTATCCCGATACCTTTGTAACTATAAATCTATCACCACATTCAGTCTTTGGAGCCAAATCACTGCTCTAAAAGATACTAAATACTACTAAACTACACCAATTAAATTGAATTAATAAAAACCAATTAAATTAGTAACACCTGTACTGCAAAATTGGAATGACTCAGATCCGCCATGTTTGTTACACAAAAACGCTTTCTTTCTTTCTCTCTCACACGTACGTTGAGCGTCGATTTAACGCAGAACCATAAATCCGGCTTTACACAAAAACGTCAACGGGAATTTATCGTTTTTACCAGGAGATTCTCTTTCTTTCTTATATATTTCTTTCTTTCAGGCTCTTTTTCTTTCTTTCTTTCTTTCTTTCTTTCTTTCTTTCTTTCTTTCTTTCAGGCTCATTTCTTTCTTTTTCTTTCTTTCTTTCTTTCTTTCTTTCAGGCTCATTTCTTTCTTTCTTTCAGGCTCATTTCTTTCTTTCTTTCTTTCTTTCAGGCTAATTTATTTCTTTTTCTTTCTTTCTTTCTTTCTTTCTTTCTTTCTTCCTTCCTTTCTGGCTCATTTCCTTCCTTCCTTCCTTCCTTCCTTCCTTCCTTCCTTCCTTCCTCCCTTCCTTCCTTCACGTACGTTGTGCGGCAATTTAAAGCAGAACCATAAATCAGCTTTACACAAAAACGGTAAAATATCGCCCATTCCTAGCGGCTGGAATGTCGTATTTGCTTAAATCACCTTTCTTTTCTTTTAACAACTAAACACCGTTTCTAATCCCGTCATCCCCGAGGATGAACCTGTTCATCGGGACGTCGGTTCATCACCTACGTCTTTAGCCTCGCCGCGTGGCCCAGCTAGCGTCGCCACCCGTCCCGTAAAATACGCAATTGTCCTTAATTTGAGAAAGAAATGTTGCGTCCCGTATTGAACTAATACGCGATTTGTCCCGTATTTCCATTAACGCGTCTGTCACACACACATCTACACTAAATTTAACAATAATGAACAAAATAAAACACATACATACATTATTTATTGATGTCATAATCTACAGGTGAAGGCCGGAAAATTTGAATATATTGCAAAACGTCATTCGTAGTAAATTTAACTAAAGGTGAAACAAATATATTATTTCCCACTACATTCAAAGTGAGATATTTCAAGCCTTTATTTGTTATGATTTTGGTTATTATGGCTCAGTTTATGAAAACCCCAAATAAAAAATAAATTAGACAATATTTTATGAAATCAATAAACAATTCCATCATCAAAATTATGCCAAATAAAGGTTTAACATATCTTGCTTTGTATGTAATAAGACTAGGTAATATATTAGTTTCACCTTTTAAGTTGAATTATTGAAATAAATTAACTTTTATACCATATTCTAGTTGAATTATTGAAATAAATTAACTTTTATACCATATTCTAGTTGAATTATTGAAATAAATTAACTTTTACACCATATTCTAGTTGAATTATTGAAATAAATTAACTTTTACACCATATTCTAGTTGAATTATTGAAATAAATTAACTTTTACACCATGTTCTAGTTGAATTATTGAAATAAATTAACTTTTACACCAGATTCTAGTTGAATTATTGAAATAAGTCTTTACACCATTCTTCCCCTGTAGCTATATTCTACATCATAGGAGGCTATATCAGTTGCTATATGGTTGTCTGTACAGTCATGCAAGTTCACTGCTATTAAAGAACTTTAAACTTTAAATCAAAGCATTTTGTTTTTCATATAAAACAAACACATTTCTATGTAGTTTAGAAGTTTTGGGGCTTTTTTTGGCTCCTGCGCTGCTGAAATCGCGGCGTCCCTTATTTCTATTTCTGAAAGGTGGAAACCAGTAGAAATAAATCAGATTGTGTACAAATGAAGAACTGGATGAGAGCACTTTGGAGGATTCTAAAACACACAGTTTATTAAAAGAAAAGACAAATCTGATGAAGAGAGCTGAAGTAAGAGCGTAATTCAGCCGTACGGCGGTTCTTCTGCATGGAGGAGCCGCGGCGTCGCTGGCGTCTCCATCAAATAACCGGGAGGAAGTCGTTGATCTGAAGAGCCACTCTGGCGTCCCGTCCTGCTGCCAGGGCTGCACATTAGCGCCGCCGCTCTTATTCAATTTGCGGTCGAGCGTCAATTTGACAAATCCAATATTTACTAAAAAAAACGAGGGTTTGTTTCAGCAGCTCGATGTTTGAAGGATCTGCTCGTGGCGTCTTTAAAACATCGACCAACAAGCAGCTGCTGAAGGACGGCGCTGCTCATCAGTCTCCATCAGAGAATTAAAGTAAAACACAATCAGCTCGTCGCTGTAATCAGGTTGGAATAAAACGACACTGATTGATTTCCAGCTGGCAGGTTTTTTAACGGCAGAAAACACCTTTTTTTGACCTTTTTTCTTTCCTTTTTAATCTTGACATTTCTTTTTTTTTTTTTTTTTTTTTTAAAGATTTTTTTGGGCTCTAGTGGCCCTTTATTGGAGATGCAGACTGGAAAGGGGTAGAGAGAGAGAACGGGGAAGACACGCAGCAAAGGTGCGCGGGCTGGATTCGAACCCGCGACCGCTCAGGAGGAGGACTGTAGCCTCAGTATATGAGCCGCTGCTTAACCCACTGCGCCACCGAGCGGCCCTAATCTCGACATTTCTACTTTTTTCTCTACATTTCGACTTTTTCCTTGACATTTCGACCTTTTTCTCGACTTTGACCTTTTTTCTCGACATTTTGACTTTTTTTCTCGACATTTTGACTTTTTTTCCTCGAAATTTTGACTTTTTTTCCTCGAAATTTTGACTTTTTTTCCTCGAAATTTTGACTTTTTTTCCTCGAAATTTTGACTTTTTTTCCTCGAAATTTTGACTTTTTTTCCTCGAAATTTTGACTTTTTTTCCTCGAAATTTTGACTTTTTTCCTCGAAATTTTGACTTTTTTTCTCGAAATTTTGACTTTTTTTGACATTGACTTTTTCCTCGACATTTCGACTTTTTCCTCGACATTTCGCCTTTTGCCTTCATTCTAATACAAGACTTTTAATTTTTTGCGGCTCCAGACATTTATTTTTTGTCCAATATGGCTCTTTCAACATTTTGGGTTGCCGACCGCTGCTTTAGTCACACCAGTCTGACATCGTGGTAGAAATTACTCAACTTCCTGTTTCCTTTTTTTAAATTAAATTTATGAAAGACCCGAGGAATTCTGGACCCGATATAATCGGAACAAAAATAAATCAGATTGTGTACAAATGAAGAACTGGATGAGAGCACTTTGGAGGATTCTAAAACACAGTTTATTAAAAGAAAAGACAAATCTGATGAAGAGAGCTGAAGTAAGAGCGTAATTCAGCCGTACGGCGGTTCTTCTGCATGGACGAGCCGCGGCGTCGCTGGCGTCTCCATCAAATAACCGGGAGGAAGTCGTTGATCTGAAGAGCCACTCTGGCGTCGCCGTCCTGCTGCCAGGGCTGCACATTAGCGCCGCCGCTCTTATTCAATTTGCGGTCGAGCGTCAATTTGACAAATCCAATATTTACTAAAAAAAACGAGGGTTTGTTTCAGCAGCTCGATGTTTGAAGGATCTGCTCGTGGCGTCTTTAAAACATCGACCAACGAGCAGCTGCTGAAGGACGGCGTTGCTCATCAGTCTCCATCAGAGAATTAAAGTAAAACACAATCAGCTCGTTGCAGTAATCAGGTTGGAATAAAACGAGACTGATTGATTTCCAGCTGGCAGGTTTTTTAACGGCAGAAAAAACACAGGTTTCCCTTTAGCTGAACAAAAACACACGCTTCTCCAAACACGCGCTCATCAGAGATCATTTATTCCACTTGGAGAAGTCTTGCTTTTGTTTCTCGGGGAGGATACACACGATCGGCTGAGGGAGAGAATCAATAACCGTAGCAGCGAGGCGGAAATCTTTCCACGTGACGGAGCGAGGCCCCGACACGCGAGTCTTTGGGAGGATAAGGAGAGGTGGAAGTGAACAGGAAAGACTCGGATCCATCCCAGTATTTATTTCTAAGAGATGAGGAAACTAAAGTCAGAGTTCCGACAGGAACCGCGTCAACGTCCAGCTCTGGTTTCTCCGGGCGACTAATTAAACCCCAGGATGGTCGGGCTCTTTGTCCGGGGCCAGATGCATAAACTACCTGCACACACGAGTCCTTTCTCACACCTTTCCCTACCGACTTAACGCTAACCAGGGTTGATAAATATGCAGACGATGGCGTGCTGTTCCTAGGTGGAGACAGCGCCAGCCACACCTCCGTCTGCGTTCTCCAATGTCCGTAATTAGCAGAATATCAGGATTGTGGTCCTACTTTTATAACTCCGATGTTAAATTTAAAGCTCTATCATTTCATCTTTTCATTCCTCATCACTGAACTTAAAGATTTGACAGTTTCAAATTCAGAACTAACGTTTTTGTCCACATCATTCCGGAAGACGGAGAAAGAAAAGAAGCTTCTTTTCCGTGATAACTGGTAAATAAGGGAGTGTCTTTCATTTAGGGCTAAAATAAGGGAATGAGTCGTGATTTG
This sequence comes from Cololabis saira, assembly GCF_033807715.1. NCBI lineage: Eukaryota > Metazoa > Chordata > Actinopteri > Beloniformes > Belonidae > Cololabis > Cololabis saira. The sequence continues at coordinate 5,348,489 of NC_084587.1, read as the reverse complement.
CTGGTAGAAAGAATGCGTTATTGTGCCTTGGTTTTATTCAAGGTGAAAGTCCTTTCTCACACCTTTCCCCACCGACTTAAACGCTAACCAGGGTTAATAAATATGCAGACGATGGCGTGCTGTTCCTACGAGGCGCCCGCCTTGTAAACGCCAACCACTTCTGCGTTCTCCAATGTCCGTAATTAGCAGAATATCAGGATTGTGGTCCTACTTTTATAACTCCGATGTTAAATTTAAAGCTCTATCATTTCATCTTCTCATTCCTCATCACTGAACTTAAAGATTTGACAGTTTCAAATTCAGAACTAACGTTTTTGTCCACATCATTCCGGAAAACGGACAAAGGAAAGAAGCTCCTTTTCCGTGATAACTGGTAAATAAGGAAGTGTCTCTCTACATTTAGGGCTAAAATAAGGGAATGAGTCGTGATTTGCTGGTAGAAAGAATGCGTTATTGTGCCTTGGTTTTATTCAAGGTGAAAGCCTTTCTCACACCTTTCCCCCCGACTTAAACGCTAACCAGGGTTATTAAATATGCAGACGATGGCGTGCTGTTCCTAGGTGGAGACGGCGCCAGCCACACCTCCGTCTGCGTTCTCCAATGTCTGTAATTAGCAGAATATCAGGATTGTGGTCCTACTTTTATAACTCCGGTGTTAAATTTAAAGCTCTATCATTTCATCTTTTCATTCCTCATCACTGAACTTAAAGATTTGACGGTTTCAAATTCAGAACTAACATTTTTTTCCACATCATTCCAGAAGACGGACAAAGAAAAGAAAAGAAGCTCCTTTTCGGTGATAACTGGTAAATAAGGGAGTGTCTCTCTACATTTAGGGCTAAAATAAGGGAATGAGTCGTGATTTGCTGGTAGAAAGAACGCGTTATTGTGCCTTGGTTTTATTCAAGGCGCAAGCGTTTCTCACACTGTGGCAGGGTGGAGAGGCTGACGGGCCACACCTGTGTCCCGTCAGCCTGAGTGGCTGCAGCTCCTCCACCCTGCCACACACACCTTTCCCCCCCGACTTAACGCTAACCAGGGTTGATAAATATGCAGACGATGGCGTGCTGTTCCTAGGTGGAGACGACGGCGAGAATCCGCCTCGTAAACGCCAGCCACGCCTCCGTCTGCGTTCTCCAATGTCCGTAATTAACAGAATATCAGGATTGTGATCCTACTTTTATAACTCCGATGTTAAATTTAAAGCTCTATCATTTCATCTTCTCATTCCTCATCACTGAACTTAAAGATTTGACGGTTTCAAATTCAGAACTGACATTTTTGTCCACATCATTCCAGAAGACAAAGAAAAGAAAAGAAGCTCCTTTTCCGTGATAACTGGTAAATAAGGGAGTGTCTCTTTACATTTAGGGCTAAAATAAGGGAATGAGTCGTGATTTGCTGGTAGAAAGAAATGCGTTATTGTGCCTTGGTTTTATTCAAGGTGAAAGCCTTTCTCACACCTTTCCCCCCCGACTTTACGCTAACCAGGGTTGATAAATATGCAGACGATGGCGTGCTGTTCCTAGGTGGAGTGTCCGCCTCGTAAACACCAGCCACGCCTCCGTTCTCTAATGTCCGTAATTAGCAGAATATCAGGATTGTGGTCCTACTTTTATAACTCCGATGTTAAATTTAAAGCTCCATCATTTCATCTTCACTGAACTTAAAGATTTGTCGGTTTCAAATTATTTTGTCCACATCATTCCAGAAGACGGACAAAGAAAAGAAAAGAAGCTCCTTTTCCGTGATAACTGGTAAATAAGGGAGTGTCTCTTTACATTTAGGGCTAAAATAAGGGAATGAGTCGTGATTTGCTGGTAGAAAGAATGCGTTATTGTGCCTTGGTTTTATTCAAGGTGTAAGCCTTTCTCACACGTTTCCCCACCGACTTAAACGCTAACCAGGGTTAATAAATACGCAGAATACGCGTTCTCCAATGTCCGTAATTAGCAGAATATCAGGATTGTGGTGCTACTTTTATAACTTCGATGCCGCTGAACCTGTTATCTAGTTAAATTTAAAGCTCTATCATTTCATCTTCTCATTCCTCATCACTGAACTTAAAGATTTGACGGTTTCAAATTCAGAACTAACGTTTTTGTCCACATCATTCCAGAAGACAAAGAAAAGAAGCTCCTTTTCCGTGATAACTGGTAAATAAGGGAGTGTCTTTATACATTTAAGGCTAAAATAAGGGAATGAGTCGTGACTTGCTGGTAGAAAGAATGCGTTATTTATTCATCTGGCCCCAGGGGTCTCGCCTAAAAACTAAGAGTCGCTTTTAAGACTTTTTAATATCCATTAAAACTAAAACTATTAAGCACAAACATCTTAAAGTGAATGACCTATGACTCATACAGACATCTAGAAACAAGAGTCCTGCTGGATGCGTGTGATAAATCAGGGTGCCCTGAAAAGAACAAATTACATAATCCATCTCTTGAAGTCAAATAGAAAGTTGTGGGCTGAAACCTTACACAGTAAGAGGAAAAAACTGACAGGAATACGTTTGCCGAGGACTCATAAGCGAAGCTGCTGTTTTCTTTACGGGGCCGTAAATCTCAAGCGACCATAAAACCTGTGAAGAAACATAATTGAATGTTTCAATTATGCTCCGTGACCCGGCTTGATCCACGTGGCATCGACCCGCCAGCAACAACGCTCGTCCGCTCGTCCGCTCCGCCTCCCTGAGATGCAGCCGGCTGCAGCGCCGGCTACTGGTTGGCCGTCTCGCAGGCGTCTATCCAGTCGCTGTACACGTCCACCGGCTCCGACAGATCTGGAGAGCCAGGGATTAAAGGAAATAACGCTCGTGCGTTGGAAGAATGAGAGTTCACGTTGACACAGGATGAAATGAAAACACGGGGAGGGGAAGGGGCTGCAGAGCAAACAGCGGGTCATATTCTGGATCCGTGTTATCTATCACAGGGAGATAATGCGATTAACATTTGCCGGGGTCCTGCTCCCCCTCCAGCGCCGGTCGGAGGAGACGTGATCAATTATTTGGTTAGAATACATTTGTTTTCCAGTGAAAGGAAGTCAAAGTTCCCCCGAGCAGATGGTCAATAAGAAAAAAACCCATCATGCAGTGCGGGCGACGCCTCCACTAACTCCACCCTGCACCGGTGGAGGGAAGTTGTTCATTTATTGTCCGCCAGTCACGAGTGAAACCAACATTTTATCACTTTAGTCCAGGGCTCGGCAACCCGCGGCTCTAGAGCCGCATGCGGCTCTTTAGCGCCGCCCTAGTGGCTCCTGGAGCTTTTTCAAAAAAGTTTGACCTTTTTTTTCTTCCTTTTTTCCTCGACATTTCAACCTTTTTCTCGACATTTCGACCTTTTTCTCAACATTTTGACTTTTTTCTCAACATTTCGACTTTTTTCTCGAAATTTTGACTTTTTTCTCAACATTTTGACTTTTTTCTCGAGATTGTACTTCAACATTAATCTCTACATTTCAACTTTTTTTCTCAACATTTCAATTTTTTTCTCGAAATTTCGACTTTTTTCTCGACATTTCGACTTTTTTCTCGAGATTGTACTTCAACATTAATCTCTACATTTCAACTTTTTTCTCGAAATTTTGACTTTTTTCTCGAAATTTTGACTTTTTTCTCGACATTTTGACTTTTTTCTCGACATTTTGACTTTTTTCTCGACATTTTGACTTTTTTCTCGACATTTTGACTTTTTTCTCGACATTTTGACTTTTTTCTCGACATTTCGACTTTTTTCTCGACATTTCGACTTTTTTCTCGACATTTCGACTTTTTTCTCGACATTTCGACTTTTTTCTCGAGATTGTACTTCAACATTAATCTCTACATTTCAACTTTTTTCTCGAAATTTTGACTTTTTTCTCGAAATTTTGACTTTTTTCTCGAAATTTTGACTTTTTTCTCGAAATTTTGACTTTTTTCTCGGAATTTTGACTTTTTTCTCGACATTTTGACTTTTTTCTCGACATTTTGACTTTTTTCTCGACATTTTGACTTTTTTCTCGACATTTCGACTTTTTTCTCGACATTTCGACTTTTTTCTCGACATTTCGACTTTTTTCTCGAGATTGTACTTCAACATTAATCTCTACATTTCAACTTTTTTCTCTACATTTCGACTTTTTTTCCTCAACATTTCAACTTCTTTCTCGACATTTCAACCTTTTTCTCTAAATTTTGACTTTCTTCTCAACATTTCGCCTTTTGCCTTCATTCTAATACAAGACTTTTCATTTTTTGCGGCTCCAGACATATTTGTTTTGGGTGTTTTTTGTCCAATATGGCTCTTTCAACATGTTGGGTTGCCGACCCCTGCTGAAGTCTGACAACATGGTAGAAATTACTCAACTTCCTGTTTTCTCTGTTAAATGAAATTTATGAATGACCGAGGAATTCTGGACCCCATATAATCGGAACAAAAAAAATGTAATTTTAACCCAATCAGATTCTGGTCCTACGTTCATCTTCCTGCTTCCTCCTCCAGAGACGAGCAGAGCTGCAGAAAACCATTTAACCCGACAAAGAACGGCTCGATCTTTCAGGTGGTTCTGGTGCACCAGGTTATGTTTTCCTGCACCGATCTTTGTAGACTTTCAGGGGCTTAGAAAGCATTTTTACATCTGAACATTCCTTTTTGAATTGTGTTTCTTCGACCAGAAACTCAAACACGGGTCAGGTTGGTTTGACCGCTGAAGTAAAAAAAGACGTGGAAGAAATTCATGATGAGAATTCTTTCTATTCTGGCTTAAACGTTAAAAAATGTGAGAGATGAAAACCATGACGGACAATCGTGGGCATCCACGTGGCCACAGAAACTCGTCTTCAGATCTGCAGCAACACAGACGTCGACATGAAACCCTTCATACTCATATCCTTTCCCTTTGGGGATTAATACGCATTTAATACTGAATTTAAGTGAACAACTAGAGTCCACAGAATAATTACATTTCTCACCAAAACCACACACTGACATGATGCAAACTTTTGTTTTTTTTTAACAGCAGAAACACACTTTCATTCAACAGAGGGTCCAAAACCTGAAGTCTGACACAAAAAATACTTCATCTGAATGTTTCTGACACTTTTTGACATCAAATCAACAGCAAACACAACCCTGACTCATTATATATGAATATCTTATTGTTTTCTTAAATCAAACAACTGGAACCATGTATTCAACCTGGCAAAGGCTTAAAATACGGAAAATGATTGAATATTTTTGCAAAATGGTTTAAGAAATGTTTGCAGAAAAAAGATGAATGGTTTATGACAGTATTATATGAGAATATATTTTGGCTCACGGTTCCCCAGAGGGTGCAAAAAGTGTCAATAGTACATAAAAGAGCTGTAAAAGTAATTAAAATTGTTAAAAACTTACGCCCCTATTGCCAAAGGTCATGCCATGAGCTGTAACGCAGCCACAAAAATCCGCAAATCAAACCAGCAAAATGCCAAAAATGGCCAAAAATGGGACAAATGGGATGAATAAACTACAGTAATGCTGAAAATCTGGATCATATGGAACCTTTCCACTAGTACCTAGTCAGCTCGGCTCGCCCCGGTTTGGTTCTTTTCCACTAGGGGTCTAACGTGCCGAGTAGATACTTTTCTGTAACTATTCTGCCGAGGTTCTAAGCAGCTGAGTCGGCTGTATCTGACATCATCACACTCCAGGCCACCGATTGGTCGGGGGGTTGGAGTCAGACGTCTGAGTCAGGATGTGACATCAGAGAAAGAGACTCTGACGGCGGCTTATGTTTTATTTCTAGTTAAAATGTCTCATTTTTGGTCAAAAAAATCTCATTACACTTAAAACAAGACTCATCACTGGAAAAAACAACAATTTTCACCTGTTTCAAGTAGATTTTCACTTGAAATAAGTAGAAAAAATCTGCCAGTGGAACAAGATTTTTTGATTGTAATGAGAAGATAAAAAAAAAAAGATTTTTCTACTTATTTCAAGTGAAAATTTACTTGAAACAGGTGAAAAATGTCAAATAACAAGTTATTTCTTTGTTTTAAGTGTAATGAGATTTTTTTTACTAAAAATTTGACATTTTAACTAGAAATAAGACAAATATTCCTAATAAGATTTTGAGTTTTTGCAGTGTAGGGTTTCCAACTCCTTGAAAAATAAATAAGGGACAGCTCATCAACCCGATTGCCTTCACCTGTCCAGGCGTGGTGATTTTTTTAGCCCCTTTTTTTTGTGAGTGAAAAGATTTTTTAACTATTTGACTCGAATCTGAATTGAATTAGATGCATATTTTTAAATGCAACACTCTGATGGAGCTTCTTGTTCATTTTATTCAACAGGCAACCGCAGCAAAAGTCTGTTTCATGGTCCAACTCTGAGGGTCAGATGTTCATAAACCTGGTGCTGAGGAGAGAATTAAAAAGGGATCTAGACGGAGATAAGGAACGACCAGATCTACCAGGAGCTCTGTCACTTCATAGCTGCTCACGGCTCCAGCTGACTTTCCAGCAGCGCAGAGACAAACTAAAATAATTAAAAAGCGTCGTCGCTTGAAGCTTCTCTCACTCTAATTTTTTACCTTGATATGGAACACAAGCCACAGACCCAGCAGCACATCTATCATCTCCTTCGTCAGAGTTGCTCTTTCTCTGACGTCACATCCTGACTCAGACGTCTGACTCCAACCCCCCGACCAATCGGATCAGATACAGCCGACTCAGCCGCTTAGAACCTCGGCAGAGTAGTTAGGGGAAAAATATCGTATGAGACCCCGAGTGGGAAAGCACCAAGCCGAGTGGAGGCGAGCCGAGCCGGGCTGAGTAGGTACTAGGGATGGGCGGTATGGACTAAAAAATGTATCACGATAATTTCTGGCATTTATCCCGATAACGATAAAAAAATACCAATTCAACTCCACCTTTTCAACTATAAATCTATCTCGCTCTCAGATCCACCATGTTTGTTACACAAAAACTTCATCAACGGGAATTTTTTCCTTCCTTCCTTCCTTCCTTCCTTCCTTCCTTCCTTCCTTCCTTCCCCTTTTCTCCCTTCCTTCCTCCTTTCCTTGTTTTCTCCCTTCCTCCTTTCCTTGTTTTCTCCTTCCTTCCTTCTGCTCTCTCCTTCCTTCTTCCCTTCCCTCCCTTCCTTCCTCCTTTCCTTGTTTTCTCCCTTCCTTCCTCCTTTCCTCCCTTCCTTCCTCCTTTCCTTGTTTTCTCCTTCCTTCCTTCCTTCCTTCCTTCCTTCCTTCCTTCCTTCCTTCCTTCCTTCCTTCCTTCCTTCCTTCCTTCCTTCCTTCCTTCCTTCCTTCCTTCCTTCCTTCCTTCCTTCCTTCCTTCCTTCCTTCCTTCCTTCCTTCCTTCCTTCCTTCCTTCCTTCCTTCCTTCCTTCCTTCCTTCCTTCCTTCCTTCCTTCCTTCCTTCCTTCCTTCCTTCCTTCCTTCCTTCCTTCCTTCCTTCCTTCCTTCCTTCCTTCCTTCCTTCCTTCCTTCCTTCCTTCCTTCCTTCCTTCCTTCCTTCCTTCCTTCCTTCCTTCCTTCCTTCCTTCCTTCCTTCCTTCCTTCCTGCGTGGATTTAACACAGAACCATAAATCATCTTTACACAAAAACATCATCAACAGGAATTTATCGTTTTTACCGTGAGATACAAATTCTTACCGTGGGGAATTTTTTTGACAGTTTATCGTGAACGGTAAAATATCACCCATTCCTAGTAGGTACTAGTGGAAAAGTGCCATATGAGCCAGACTTTCAGCGTTACTGTAGTTTATTCATCCCATTTCAGGGGGCACATGCGCTCGGCAATTTGGCAAGCAACAATCACTATGGATGCTTTTGATATCAAGTTTCGCTAGTTGTCATTGTGTTTGAAAGGGTATAATAAGATGACCTAGAATCTAAAATATGAATATTTTAAAGGTCATAATGTTATATGGGCAGGTGAAACTCAGGCAGGCTAATTAATTGGTGGATTGGTGGTTTAAAAAGCTGTTTTGGCGTCCGCTCCTGCCGGCATTTGTCCCATTTCTGGCCATTTTTCTGGTTTGATTTGCTGATCTCTTTGGCTCCTGACGTGACCTTTGGCCATAGGGGCGTACGTTTTTAACAATTTCAATTGCTCTTACAGGTCTTTTATGTACTATTGACACTTTTTGCACTGTCTGGGGAACCTTGAGCCAAAAGTATTCTCACAAAAACTGTCGTAAAGCATTAATGCTTTTCCTCTGGGCCAACCCCCTGGGCCAACTGGCCTGTAGTGTGATGATGTCAGATACAGCCGACTCAGCAGCTTAGAACCTCGGCAGAAAAGATACAGAAAAAGTATCTACTCTACGTTAGACCCCTGGTGGGAAAGAACCAAACTGAGAGTTGAGTAGGTACTAGTATAAAAGCGCCATAAGTGTCGTTGTCTTCTTAGTTTAGATCACACAATCAAATACGTCACAGCAGCTTCACTCAAACCTCCTACGTCTGCTCCAGGTGTGAATTGTAATGGGAAAAAAAACAGGCCAGGTAGAGCCGAGTAAGTACTAGTGGAAAAAGTGCCATTGTTATTGTTGTGTGGGAATTAAATGTTGGGGGGGAATAAAAGGATACAGGTGATGGGAGTCTGAAACTCCTCCAAGCAGACGGTGCACGATATCACCCCCGTGTTCCTGCTTCTTTCCCTGTCGGCACAGAAAGCATGACACGTTTTCAACATGCAGGAAACAAACCCAACGGGTCCGTGTACTTCGCGGCCATCCGTTTTTTGTTTTGAAATTACAAAATAAAAATAGAGAAATAATCCAAAATTATCTGTTCCCCATCTTTTGTTTTGATAATAAAAAATGGAAAACGGAAAACGGAAAACGGATCGTTATCCATTATCCGTTATCCGATTTCATTGATGTGTTTGAAAATCCAAATTGGGAATTAAAACAGCGAGTGGAAAACTCTTTTCTCCATTTCCTATTCGTTTCCAAGGATACTGAAAACAAGGATTGGACAAATGGGGGGATTGCACATGCGCAGTTATAAATGAAGAAAGTTGTTTCTGGTTCTTTTGTTGATCAGATTGAAAATTAACAGTTTTAGATTTTTTTTTAATGTTGAAACGGAAAATAAATCAAATATGAAACCTGGGAGTGAAACATGAGTTTAATCTGTAATATGTCTTCACTCCGTCATGATGTTGTGACAGTCCGTTCAGCTGCAGCGTCAAAAAAAAGCAGCGTCCAATCAATAACATAAACTGAACTCTAACATAACCCCCCCCCCCCCCCCGTTGGAAACAAATAGGAAATAGAGAAAAGAGTTTTCCACTCGCTGTTTTAATTCCCAATTTCGATTTTCAAACACGTCAATGAAATAGGATAACGGATAACGATCAGTTTTCCATTATCAAAACAAAAGATGGGAAACGGATTGTATCTCTATTTTTATTTTGTCTTTTCAAAACAAAAAACGGATGGCCGCGAAGTCCACGGACCCCAACGTAACCAGCTGCAGTTTGAGGACTTTAGTGAGCAGTTAGAGGGAAGTACATTTTGACGTCACAGGACTTCTCGTGGTTGCAGAAGGGGCAGGTGAACTGCGTGTCCAGGTCCCCCGTCATCTTCTTCTTCGGGGGAGGCTTTCTCTTGGACTTACGGCGACCCATTTCAGACGAACTAGATCAAGTCTGAGACAAAAGACAAAAGAGGCATAATCGGCACGTGGGTCAACTTTAATAATAATAATAATAATAATAATAATAATAATAATAATAATAATAAGATAAGATACTTTATTAATCCTTTGCAGAAAATTAAGGTGTTACAGCATCAGTGCGTTTTTCATACATGGGTCAATGACGTGACGCCTATATTTTCTGAAAAACAGATTTTTTTTCAATTCAAAAAAGGGTTAAATGGATAAAGAAATACCAGATATATGACCTACATGTCCCACATATGGACTCACTTGAATTTTACAAAAAAATACTAGTTATCTAGGATTTTGTTTTTGTTTTAAGCGTCAAAATGTCATGTGGTTCGACCGTCCGACCATGACTCTTGTTTTGAAAACTTTTTTTTAAATCACTCTAAATGTATTTAAATCAATCTTCTGCTTCTATCTGGCATGATTTCTGAAATGTCTTGTAGTGTGTAAGATTGCAACACATTTGTATTTATATTTCCATCATAATATACAAACAAAGTTTGACTGATGTCCATTTTATGAAATATCATGTGGCGCAACCATTAAAAAAACAACAATTTTTGTATAACACTGAAAACTTCAAGATGTTAAGGAAATTAATGTATTTTAATATGAATCATGGTTGCACCACATGACTTTTTTTAAGGCTAGTGCCAATTCATCTTGACAAAAAACTCTGAAATCACTTAATTTAAAATGTTTATGATTTTGTGTACACAACATTCTTAATGTTTGAACTACTGTCATAGATATTCTTTTTTTTTTTTTAATTATTTTAAAATTGACCTGTTGAAAATCCTTATTCGTCATTGACCCACATGCATTCAACACCAAGATAAAAACAGTTCCAGAGGTGTCAAGTAACAAAGTACAAATACTTCGTTACCTTACTTAAGTAGAAATTTTGGTTATCTATACTTCACTGGAGTAATTATTTTTCAGGCGACTTTTTACTTTTACTCCTTACATTTTCACGCAATTATCTGTACTTTTTACTCTTTACATTTTAAAAACAGCCTCGTTACTCTATTTCATTTCACCCTTTAATAAAAACTATCCAGTTAAATTGCTCCATCCGGATAGAGTGAATTTGGTTGTGGTTGTTTCAGATGTTCTTGTCCAGTTTTGTTCTTACATCCGTTCCCTCAGATTCCTGCAACTAAACTTGGATGTACATTCCAATAAAGGTTAGGATAAATGATAACATGCCTCTGAAGTTTCACTTTTTGCACCATTACAATACTTATAGGCAACTAGTCATCATATCTCCTGCTCTCTGAAACACATGTTAATGCTCAATAGTACACATATATGGTTCTTTAATATATTTGCATTATACTAAGATGCATTCATTTTCAATGGCTTTTGTCCTTAATGGCTTTTTTCCCCCTTACATTACTTTTATACTTTAAGTAGTTTTGAAACCAGTACTTTTATACTTTTACTTGAGTAAAAAAGTTGAGTTGATACTTCAACTTCTACAGGAGTATTTTTAAACTCTAGTATCTATACTTCTACCTGAGTAATGAATGTGAATACTTTTGACACCTCTGATTTTAAGTGTACACAATATTCTTAATGTTTGAAGTACTGCAATAGATATTCTTTTTATTATTATTCTAAAATTGACCTGTTGAAAATCCTTATTCGTCATTGACCCACATGCATTTTTTAATATTTTTTTAATATTTTAAATTTATGTTTTTCAAGATAAAAACAGATCCAATTAAAAAAAAACAGATCACTTAAAATTAAAATTAGATTTAAATTTTAAATTAAAATGCTGGGGTGCTAAAGTGCAAATTAATAAAGTGCTAAGTATTAAAGTGCTGCAGTTTTGCACATAGGACTGTAGGACAGTTTTTGCACATTATAAAAGCTTAAAACAAACTTTAACAGTAAAAGCTAGCGGGCTAGCGTTAGCATTTCTGTTGTTTTCCTTCTTTCAGGTGACTTAAACCGCCAAACAACAAATACATGCACACACACGGCTATAACCATAACGTATTTCGCTCATATTCCGAATAATAGTGCCTATTAAACACACCGTGACACGTTAAAACTAGTACAAAGTTGTGTTTTGTTTTTACCTCGGCGTGCTGCAAGTACACGTTACTCTAGCCGGCCGGCGGATTGTCTGAAGCCCCGCCCCCAGCGGCTGCTGCTCTAATATCATTGGACAAGAGCGGGCGTTTCCGGGCCCGCTATTGGCTGCCTGACCTGTCAGTCAATCCGAAACGTGATGACGACACGGCTCTCCGACGCAGCCGCACACGACTCCCGCCTGGTGGCGGCAGAAGCTGCTCAGGTCTGATTTAAAATACTAAATTAAATGCTTTTTCCTTGTTTTTTTTAACTTATGTCGACAGTTCCACGTTTGATATATTTATTTAGTAGTTTATGTTTAGTTAAAACCACCTCTCCAGGCAGTTTCACTTGCATTTACAGGTAAACATGATTTGTATTCATAGTAATTGACACATGGTTCCCCCAACTTTTTATTTTTTTATTTAACCTTTATTTAACCAGGAAGATCCCATTGAGATTTTTTATTTTTTTATTTAACAATTGCAAAAAGTACTATAAATATACATAACTAAATTATAAGAGCATATATAACATATGGTATTATTCTTCACAACAAAGATAATTGCATGTAAAAAAAAAATGAAATAAAATCCTTCCAATTTGAGAAATTTACATTTCAATTGCAAGTGAAATTAATATATGGAGGATTTTTTGATCCAAAATTAAATAAATAAATACATCATTAATTAATTAAAATGGGAATGAAATGTATCATTAATTAATTCAATGTGTCATTAATTAATTAAAATGAGAATGAAATATGTAATTAATTAATTAAAATACAATTCATTTTAAGTAAAAATATATATTTATTGTTTCAGCATTTAATTCATTTTAATTAGTTAAAATATTAATTATTATTAATTAATTAATGACACATTTAATTAATGATTTTGTGTTGCGTGAGAATCATGAAATGTAAAACTGCATTTAATTAATTAATGACACATTTAATTAATAATTTCGTGTTGCTGAATCATGAAATATAAATGTATTTATTTATTTAATTTTGACACAAAAAATCCTCCATATTAATATAGTTCTGACTTTTATATGAAAATCAAAGGTATTCTTCTTTTTTTTTCTTTTGGTTCATACAGTTTTTTTTTTTTTTGTTTTTTTTTTATTTAACAATTGCAAAAAGTACAATGATTACAAATCTTCACATTATGCAATTTCAAGTTGAATTATAACATATAAAGAGTATAAATCAAATAAAAAACTAAACAAAAAGCACAACACATCACAACCAGCCAGGGGGGATGAAATTATTACAGAAAGCCAAAACATTTACATACATTTATGGTTTTGATTGCTTTTGAATTAGTAGAAAACTTAATAGAGTCCAGATACTGTTTTAATTCACAATGAAAAGTGAAAAAAGAGGGTTTTTTGTGTAAGAATTTGGATTTGTGGATGTGGAATTTTGCAAGGATAATCAACAAATTAATAATAAATGTTTCTTTTGGCTTTGTTCTAATCGTTACATGGTCAAAAACACCAAACGACACATCCTTCCAAAATAACTTGAAATCAGTTTCAATGCTTTCAGACACAAAATTACACATATCTCTCCAAAAAGTCCCATTGAGATTAAAAACAGTTACAAATGACAAACACCAACAGATAAAATATAATTAAAATTAAATTAAAAAAAGTAAGCAAATCACAAAAAACAGGTACATGTAATGGAGTCGGCCACAACTCACACTCCCATTTCCTGCAACTACACTGCAAAAACTCAAAATCTTAACAAGAATATTTGTCTTATTTCTAGTTAAAATGTCTAATTTTTACTCAAAAAAATCTCATTACATTTAAAACAAGACTCATCACTGGAAAAAAACAACCATTTTCACCTGTTTCAAGTAGATTTTCACTTGAAATAAGTAGAAAAATCTGCCAGTGGAACAAGATTTTTTGATTGTAATGAGAAGATAAATCTTGTTCCACTGGCAGATTTTACAAGTGAAAATTTACTTGAAACAAGTGAAAAATGTCAAATAACAAGTTATTTCTCTTGTTTTAAGTGTAATGAGATTTTTTGACAAAAACATTTAGACATTTTAACTAGAAATAAGACAAATATTCCTGGTAAGATCTTGAGTTTTTGGAGTGTAGGGTTTCCAACTCCTTGAAAAATAAATAAGGGACAGCTCATCAACCCGATTGCCTTCACCTGTCCTGGCGTGGGGATTTTTTTAGCCCCTTTTTTTGTGAGTGAAGCGATTTTTTTAACTATTTGACTCCAACCTGAATTGAATTAGATGCATATTTTTGAATGCAACACATGGAAAACAAATTATTATCCAGCAATTCACTTTCATACAAAATAACAAAATGAACTGAATAAAATAAGTATCTTTCTTAAACAGAAACCTGTCCTGCTTAACTTAAAATTGTATAAATTAATATAAAACAATAGAATAACAATAATAATCAATTTTATTTATACAGGACTGTCTCAGAAAATTAGAATATTGTGATTTTCTGTAATGCAATTACAAAAACAAAAATGTCATACATTCTGGATTCATTACAAATCAACTGAAATATTGCAAGCCTTTTATTATTTCAATATTGCTGATCATGGCTGATCAAGAAAACTAAAATATCCTATCTCAAACAATTTGAATATTCTGGGAATCTTAATCTTAAACTGTAGCCATGATCAGCAATATTAAAATAATAAAAGGCTTGCAATATTTCAGTTGATTTGTAATGAATCAAGAATGTATGACATTTAGTTTTTTTTTATTGCATTACAGAAAATAAAGAACTTTATCACAATATTCTAATTTTCTGAGACAGTCCTGTAGAATAATAATAATAATAATCAATTTTATTTATAGAGAGCTTTTAAAAGATCTCAAAGACGCTTCACAGACACAAAGATAGGATACAAGATAGGATAAAAAAAAAGATAAGAGATAAAAGATAAAGGGTAAGAAACAAATCACACATTAAAAGCTGAGGTGAGTTTTGAGATGCGATTTGAAGAAAGAAAGAAGAACATCCATTCTGTAATAGTGTACCTTTTTAGTGCAATAACAAAAGTGCAAACAGAAAGTCTGTAGAAATTAAAACTTGTAAACATATTTGTGCCTTAAAGGACTGTAGGATAAAGTAAAAAAATACTTATGAACTCAACAGCTCAATGCCATTTTCCATTGGCATTTTATGACTATTTTTTGACTCTCACAGTAATACGGGACAAAGTGCGTCCCTTTTCAGCTCCATACGGGACACGTACTTCAGTTTATAAATACCGTTTTTCAAGGGATGGTTGGCAACCTTACCTGCAACATATAGCTTGAATTTAAAACTTGTGAAATGCAGCAAACACATTTTGCAATAATTAGAGTAATCCAGACAAGAGCGTAAAACGTTGATAAGGAGCATTTTTATTGCTTAAAAAGTTTTCATTTCACTTTATTTTGTGTAGAGGGACATTGTACATTGACAAACATTTTAAAAGACTCAGTAAAAAGATACTAGCAACATTACACGACACACAATATCAACAACAATTAAAAATAGTTAATACAATAAACAATTAATGATCACAGATTTGAGACGTTTTAAGCCTTTCCTTGAGATTTCCCTTAAAGGATGAGTATGAGGGACAAAAAAAGCAAATAGATTATTTTTTCAAGTGTATGGTGCATTTACTGAGTGAACTGAGGAGGCATGGGGTCATTTGTCATTTATCGTTTCTAGTATAATTTTTATTGTTAAATGTAATAGAATAATTTTTTGTAAGATTGAGTTTCCTGGCAGATCAAAGGAAGGATTTGTCTGAGTTTCTCATCACATTTTGATGATTGTTTCAAGGACCTTTTTTATTCTGATGAAATTGTACACTGGAGTGAAAGGAAAAGAGACAAAAAAGAGATTTGGATATATTTTTTTTCCTTTACAAATTCTTTATTTTAGCATAATAAAGGAAAATAAATGGCTCCTGAAAATCAGAGAAGAGGAAAATACGCCTGTCAGAATATTATCATTATTATACAGTTTACAAAAGTATGACTTTTAAAAGCTGTATGAAAATGTTGACAGTGACGTGAGACCCTTTTATAACGAGATATGAGTCTGATATCATTTTCTCACCATGTTTGTTTCTCCTAAGTGTCTAAATAGAAAGCACCGAGGCTTTTTTTACTTTATTTTGGTGGCCGATGGCGCCGATGTGGACGATGGCGCTGATGTCGAAGATGTGGTCCGTGAAAGTGCTCGGCCTCGGCGTTCTGGTCGTCCCGCTCAGTCTGGAGCTGCTCGGCTGGATCTTCAAACGCTGCAGGTCCAAACGAATCCTCAACGAGGTTCTGTTCTTCCCCTCGGAGCTGGCCTGCGTGGAGCACGTCTTCACCCCCACTGGAGTTCCGTGAGTGAAATATAACGACCACTGCTCGTGTTTTTACCTCCATCATGGTCAGCAGTACTGGAGTTGAGGGGGGATGAGGGGGATGGCATCCCCCCCTGAAATAAAAACGGTCCAAATCATCCCCCTGTAAAACTGCCATCCCTCCTTTCCATCCCTTATGTCATTTCATCAATGAATGTGGTTTTGCTGCTATTTCAACATTTAGAGTCGTCACCAGAAAAATAACTTATTTGACAATTTTCACCTATTTCAAGTAAATTTTCACTTGAAAAAAGTAGAAAAATCTGCCAGTGGGACAAGATTTATCTTCTCATTACAAGCAAAAAAATCTTGTTCTCAAGATCTTACCAGGAATATTTGTCTTATTTCTAGTTAAAATGTCTAAATGTTTTAAGCAAAAAATCTCATTACACTTAAAACAAGAGAAATAACTTGTTATTTGACATTTTTCACCTGTTTCAAGTAAATTTTCACTTGAAAAATCTGCCAGTGGGACAAGATTTATCTTCTCATTACAATAAAAAAATCTTGTTCCACATGCAGATTTTTCTACTTATTTTAAGTGAAAATCTACTTGAAACAGCTGAAAATTGTTGTTTTTTCCAGTGATGAGTCTTGTTTTAAGTGTAATGAGATTTTTTTTACTAAAATGAGACATTTTAACTAGAAATAAGACAAATATTGTTGTTAAGATTGTGAGTTTTTGCAGTGATCCATGTTACTTATCCTGTGAAGGACAGAGTCATATTGATAAGTTCAGAAAAGTGTTTTTTATTGTTGTGTTTTGATGTATTTGATGTAAGCCCAGTGGATATTTAAAGCTTACAGAAGGCTGCATTTAACTGCTGCTATGTCATTCCTGCAGTATTTCTGCAGGTGTTTTGGTCACTGCTATTATTTGTAATATATTATATTATTTGTAATCAGCACAAATTATCTGTCCCCATATGATCAAATCCACCATCCCCCCTGATTTCTTTTTACAACTCGAGTGCTGATGGTCAGAATAGTCGTAATATCACCCAACGGAGCAGACGATGGACCTGCAGCGGTTGTGGGGGGTAGGAATGGGTGATATTTTAACGTTCACGATAAACCGTCAAAAAAATTCCCCACGGTAAGAATTTGTCATCTCTCGGTAAAAAGGATAAATTCCCGTTGATGACGTTTTTGTGTAACAAACATGGCGGATCTGAGAGCGAGGAGCTCGTCGTTAAACGAGGCTCCAGCTCTGGAACTAGTTTGGATTTATAAAGAGAGACGAGGAGCAAACATCATCTATTATAAGCAGAGTCTGCAAAAACAGAAGGAAATGGTTGTTACATTTTGATATTTGTTTGACTATTACGAAAAAAAAATGTCAATAGTATCTAATTTGTGGCTTGTTCCAACCACAGGTTAATTTGCACATTTAATTTATATTAGAAGAGATCATCACTGATAGGATTTTATTTTCAGTGAACTTTTATTTATTTGTCCTGTTTCTTTATTTATCAGGTTGTATTTTTTTCTACTTTGTGATTTTATAAGCTAGGAAAACTTGAAGGACAATGGTACTTTTGCTGTTTGCTGTTATCCCACTGTTTAAGCCATGCAGTTTGAATAAATGTTGAATCTGTTCTTACATTTCAAACTTGTTTCATTTGAGTCATTCCAGTTTTGCAGTACAGGTGTAGTAATTCAGGGGGGATGAAATTATAACAGAAAGCCAAAACATTTACATACATTTATGGTTTTGATTGCTTTTGAATTTGTAGAAGACTTAATAGAGTCCAGATACTGATTGAATTCACAATGAAAAGTAAAAAAAGAGGGTTTTTTGTGTAAGAATTTAGATTTGTGGATGTGGAATTTTGCAAGGATAATCAACAAATTAATAATAAATGTTTCTTTTGGCTTTGTTCTAATCGTTACATGGTCAAAAACACCAAACAACACATCCTTCCAAAATAATTTGAAATCAGTTTCAATGCTTTCAGACACAAAATTACACATATCACTCCAAAAAGTCCCATTGAGATTAAAAACAGAGTTACAAATGACAGTTAAAACACCAACAGATAAAATACAATTAAAATTAAATTAAATATTTAATATTTGTCTTATTTCTAGTTAAAATGTCTCATTTTTACTCAAAAAAATCTCATTACACTTAAAACAAGACTCGTCACTGGAAAAAATAACAATTTTCACCAGTTTTGCAGTACAGGTGTACTAATTTAATTGGTTTTCATCAATTCAATTTAATTGGTGCAGTTTAGTAGCATTTAGTATCTTTTAGAGCAGTGTTTTGGCTCCAAAGACTGAATGTGGTGATAGATTTATAGTTACAAAGGTGGAGTTGAATTGGTATTTTTTTTAATCGTCATTTTTATCGTTATTGGGATAAATGCCAGAAATGATCGTGATACATTTTTTAGTCCATACCGCCCATCCCTAGTGGGGGTTACCGGTGATCTTTAGACCCCAGGAACCTTTTTGTAGTTCTTTGAGGAAACTCCTCCTTAATTTTCTGTCGTCACAGGAACTACAGTCGGTCTGCTTTTATACAACCTTTCCTTTAGTTACGGGAGCCATCGCTGCAGGTCATGTAGGTGGACTAGGGACGGGAATCGTACAGTGGCCGAGACACGCCATTGCTGAAAATAAAATAAATGCTGCAAATAAAAAGAAACGCCGCTGCAGATAAAAGAAACGTTGCTGCAAATAAAATTAAAAAACGACGCAAATAAAAAAGCCACAACAGAAGTGAATTACCGGGGACTATTTTTGCTGATGCACCGGTGTTTTTTACGTGAGAGGAGAAGAAGGAGACGAAAAAAATTACACGTAGCGACGTTGAACACTAACCTTTTCACTTATTTTCTCGTTCATTGTTCTTCCTATTCCTCGCTCTTCTTATTTCTTCCTTTTCACTTACGTCCTCTTCGTCTTCTTCTTCTCTTCTCACGTAAAAAACACCGGTGCATCAGCAAAAACAGTCCCCGGTAATTCATTTCCGTTGTGGATTTTTTATTTGCATCGTTTTTTTTTTATTTGCAGCAGCGTTTCTTTATATTTGCAGCGTTTCTTTTATTTGCAGCGGCGCTTGTTTCTGTTTGCAGCGTTACTTTTATTTTCAGCAATGGAAAATCTTAACAAGAATATTTGTCTTATTTCTAGTTAAAATGTCTCATTTTAGTAAAAAAAATCTCATTACACTTAAAACAATAGATTTTATTGGAGTAGATTTTCACTTGAAATAAGTAGAAAAATCTGCCAGTGGAACAAGATTTTTTTGTTTGTAATGAGAAGATAAATCTTGTCCCACTGGCAGATTTTTCTACTTATTTCAAGTGAAAATGTACTTGAAACAGGTGAAAATTGTCAAATAAGTTATTTTTCTGGTGTTATTTTTCTGGTGATGACTCTAAATGTTGAAATAGCAGTAAAACCACATTCATTGATGAAATGACATAAGGGATGGAAAGGGGGGATGATTTTGACCGTTTTTATTTCAGGGGTGGATGCCATCCCCCCTCAACTCCAGTACTGGCAGCGAGGCCTCGTCACATCGTGACCTCACGCCGACTCCACCTTGATCAACCGTCTTTTCCCGACGTCTCCGTGTTCTCTCCGTCCCCCAGGCCCTGCGTCTGCCCGCTGCCTCACGGCCTGGAGACGTCCTTCTCCCGGCTGCTCCGCCACATCCTGTCGGCGTCCTCGTCCCTGGACCTGTGCGTCTTCTCCTTCTCCAACCCCCACCTGAGCCGGGCGGTGCTGCTGCTGCACGGCCGGGGCGTCAACGTCCGGGTCCTCACCGACAAGGACTACGCCGAGATCACCGGCTCCAAGATCGGCGCGCTGCGCATGGCCGGTGAGGAACTCGCTCACGCTGCTCCTTTTTACTAAGCGTTAGAAAGTTTAGATAACTCCAAGCTGAGGTTTAAAGGGGACCTATTATGGCATCTAATACCTATTTTAAACAGGCCTTGAATGTCTTAAAAACAAGATTTTGATTGTTTTTGCTAAATAAATTAGAAATTCAGCCTCTGAGCCATGTCTTTATCTTCCCATTCTCTAACCTCATTATCTATGCGGGATTCTGAGTGGGCGGGGCTATGATAATGAGGCTCTGTGCTGATTGGCCGCCTGAATGACGCGATACACCGCTACGGAAAAATGGCGGAAGCTCCGGCCGGAGGAGTTACCGTGTCTCACTGCACGCGAGCGTCCGACTATCGTGTCGCACTAGGTGGCATCGGACGCTCTCTGTCCACGCTGAACGCGTTATGGGCCCCCACGTTATTTTGATTGACAGCTGAAACTCGCTTTTTAAAAGGCTGATTTATGGGTCTGCGTTACACCAACGCAGACCCTACGGCGTAGGGTACATCGTCGATTTTACGCCGAACCATAAATCAGCCTTTATTCACCGCACTACCCGCCCGTGCGCTCCTGAAAGAAACTCCTAAAAGAGTAAAGAGACAAGTAAAAGATGGGTAGGTACTTGTAATCTTCCTACGTTTGTACTTTCTAAACAGAAAACAAGCTTTATATTGTGATATTTAAATGTTCTTCTATTTTCTTCCTGCTGCTCGCGTTGAAAGCCGGTTGAAAGCGCTGTAGGAAACGGCTGATCCATTTAGTTGAAATGAGAAGTTATCTCTATGATTCCTCCTCATTTCACTACAAAAATCTCAATAAAGTGGCAGAAAGAAATACTATCCTATTATTATATATTATCTTATTATCTTATCAGAACCTTCCAGCTCCCTGGCGATCTCCCTCCAGCAGCTGCCACTTTATTGAGGTTCTTGTATTGAAATTACTGTTTCCTACAGCGCTTTCAACTTTTTTTTTCAACTTTCAACCGGCTTTCAACGCGAGTGAAGAAAATAGAAACCGGGCGTCCGATAAATGTTCAGCTCAAAACGACGCTGCGTAGCTCGCAGCCAGTTTGGACAGTCCAATAGAAAATAAAGCAATGGAATTGTTTTTGTCGCTGACGTTCGCTCGCAGTGCATGCAGTTAGGACACGGTGTTAGTTGAAATGAGAAGTTATCTCTATGATTCCTCCTCATTTCACTACAAAAACCTCAATAAAGTGGCAGCTGCTGGAGGGAGATGGACAGAGAGCGTCTGATGTCACGCAGTGCTACGATAGTCGGACACTCATGCAGTTAGACGGTTTTATAGTTGTGGGCGTGGTTTGCATTTTGGTTACGTAACGAAAGGGAGCAGAATCTTATTGGCTCGTAGATCCACATCACACTGGACGGATCATCCAGGCGGCTGTACAGACACTGCAGAATTTGGTTCTTTCCTCCTTCTCTGAGTTGGCAGGCTGAGGGGAGAACACTTTGTTAAAGCAAGAGAAAACCTGTTTTTCATACTAGGTCCCCTTTAATGTTAAAACTGCACAAGTCTCCCAAAGGATAAAGGAGGCCTGGCTTTACCAGTTAAGTTAAAGGTATAGTCTGTGATCGTATTCAAAAACATTTATTGTTATACTGGGTGAAATGGTGCTTCCATCCTGAGAGTAGCCAGTGAATAATGTGTTCAGAAAAAGGAAAGAAAAATATCCGACCTCTCTGATTTTAATCCTGTAAAAACTCTGACCAATCTGTTTTTTGTGCACCGAATGAAACGGATTGGTCAGAGGACCAGAGGATTGGCAGGGGGGAAAGAACCAATCAGATGCCTTCATTTTAAGCCCCGCCCACGCCCCCCTCTGTCCCATGTGCGCACTCGTCACGTCTCTCTGCTTCCAGCCTGGCTCCAGCCCCCGTGTCCACTTCCCACGGTTCCTCCTCGGCCCAGAGTGTCCCAGTGTAGCCCCCCCCCCCCGGCTCCTCCAGACCGACTGGCAACCGCGGCCTGACATCGGAGGGCCCCCGCCGCTCCCGGCTTCACCGCCGGCTCGCTGTCGGGCGGTCACGTCAAATGTAACGGCTCGCCCTGCTAAAAAGGCTAAAAAAAGAAAGCCAAAGTGCGATTCTGCGGCGCAGGTTGTCCGCTACTGGGGGTCCGTGGGGATGGAAGCGTCTCCATCCCGGCGAGGGCGGAGAGCGGCGGTGCGGCTAGCGGTGCGCTGCGCTGCCGTGCAGGCTCTGTTGCCACGGCTACGCCGTAGGGTACGGCGTAGCCTACGGCGTAGGGTACGCGGCGACGCGCACCATTCTGCGTTGGTGTAACGCAGAACCATAAATCAGCCTTAAGTGTGTCTCTGTGTCTGTTCTGAACTTCTCTGTTTCTCATTTTGCTGGGACGTCGGTCCCTCCGCCGAGACACAACTTTTGCGGTATGCGTTCATTGTTGTCTAAAAATGATGCGCAGTGCCGACCCAATCAGAGACAGTACAGATATTCTGTGATATTTAAAAAAAAATAAAAAATTATAAAATTATAAAAAAAATAAAGGATCCCCATAACTTTGATTGGGTGGGCAGGACGCACGTTTGGGTGGGAACACTCCACCCCTGCCCCCCCTAACACCGGCCTCGCTTACATGTGAATGAGACATGGGGTAGTTTTGTTGAAAATGTGCTGTCCAAAACGTCCTGGAAAACTCGACTCCTGCAAATGCGCGTTCCCCAAAGTTTGTGGGGGCGTGGCTTTGGACGGAGCGCTGACGGGAGGGGGAGGAGGGGGCGGGGCTTAGAAGAGGTGCCACTTTCAAATCTTGCTAGCTCTCCAACATTACTGACTATACCTTTTTAAGGGATACATTCGGATTAGATGAACATGAACAATATCGATACCGACAAATTAGGGATTACTATTAGAAGGAAATAAAAACTGACACTGATAATAAAGTTGTTTCACAGATGTTTAAAAAATAAAGTCGAAATTTTGTGAATAAAGTAGAAATTTCGCCTTTTTTCTCAACATTTCAACTTTATTCACGAAATGTTGACTTTATTCTTGGAATTGTAATTCAACATTATACTCGACATTTCGACTTTTTTCTCGAAGTGCATAATGATAAAAAAATCTTCCTCTTCTAAAATATTATTTTTATTTTTCTCCTGCCCGGCCCTAATACTCTTCCGTAAACCTGACATTGTAATTGTTGACGGAATTTTCATTAAAACAAAGAAGTTTAAAAAAAAAAAAACTGCATAAGTCACACAGCTCAGAGGTACGGAAGAGTATTAGGGCCATGCAGGACAAAAAATATTTGAGACGGGAAGATTTCTTTTTATTGTGCACTTCGAGATAAAAATCGAAATGTCGAGATTAATGTTGAAATATAATTTCGTGAAAAAAGTTGAAATTTCGTGAATAAAGTCGAAATTTCGCCTTTTTTCCAAACATTTCCACTTTATTCATGAAATTTTGACTTTATTCTTGAAATTGTATTTCAACATTAATCTCGACATTTCGACTTTTTTCTCAAAGTGCATAATGATAAAAAAAGTCAAAATTCGGGTTATTGCTAATATTCCGGTTACTGAAACATTCAGAATATTCCGTTTACATGGTAATTAATCATTCAGGATATCTGGATCAAACCAGCGACGCACGGAGAACATCATGACGCAATTAGCGTCATTTCCGCTTCTTCTTCCTGTATCCAAATCCAAAACAAATGCTGCTTCGCGCAACTTTCCTCTCACCTTCTTGTAAATCTTCTATCCCGGTACTTTCTACCGTCTACAAATGCAGAAATGTTCATATCCTTCATTACATTTATGAAGTGATTAGTCTCCTCCTGGTCTTGTGTTTCTCCGTGTTTATAAGAACTTCCTGGACTCAAAAGACCAGGATTCCTTGTGAACAGAGCATGTGCAGAAAAACAGATTCCTGTTCCGTTTGATGGGGATATTCCGTTAGGTGTTTACATGACCCAATATTCAGGTTTTAAAAGGAATAACCCAGGGGTCATATATATTCTGGTTTTTATAAACCCGAATATGAGCAAATTCCGGTTATTCAAAGGGGTTATTGGTGTTTACATGGCTGTGCAAAATTCGGGTTATTGCCAATATTCAGGTTTTAAAAGGGTTATTGATGCATGTAAAGGCAGTCACTGTAATTGTTGACAGAATTTTCATTAAAAAAAAAAGTAAAAAAAAAAAAAAACTGCATAAGTCCCACAGCTCAGAGGTTTAATATTATTAGTAGAAAACATACGGGAACCTGCCGTCCAGGAAGCGTGACGCTGCTCCCGCTAACCGAAAGCTCTCCGTGATCCTGGGATTCAAGCGTTATTGTCAGTTCGTCCCACGAGACCCTTAACGGTGAAAAGTGACATGATCGGAGCTGTCGGAGGAGTTCGCCTCGACGAGCCCTCCAATGATTCAGCGTAACGAGGCCCTGAAAGATTTGTGCCACGCGTCTGACTCGTTCTGTCTCACTCGTCTCTCAGCCCTCGCTGCGTTTAATAAATCAATGCCGCTGCATATGCTTCAGTGAGAATTAAGTAAGTACAAAACTGGCAACCAGACAGCCCACGTTATTAGGCAAAGTGTTCCTGAGTGCGTATGCGCGTAAGTGAATGCTGCCTTGCAAACCTCACGAAAAGCACTTTGGCACGACGGACAATAAAATTCAAACTCTTGCTATATTTTGCAATTATCTTGCAGAAACGTTTTTGTTTCTGCTGAACTGTGGCTGGCACCGGCACCGGGCCTGGGGTTGGAAAGAAGGAAGGAAGGAAGGGAGGGAGGGAGAAAAGAAGGAAAGAAGGAAGGAAGGAAGGGAGAAAAGAAGGAAGGGAAAAAAGAAGGAAGGAAGGAAAGAAGGAAGGAAGGAAGGAAAGAAGGAAGGGAAAAAAGAAGGAAGGAAGGAAGGAAGGAAGGAAGGAAGGAAAGAAGGAAGGAAGGGAGAAAAGAAGGAAGGAAGGAAGGAAAGAAGGAAGGAAGGAAGGAAGGAAGGGAAGAAGGGAGGAAGGAAGGAAAGAAGGAAGGAAGGGAGGGAGAAAAGAAGGAAGAAAGGAAAGAAGGGAGAAAAGAAGGGAGGAAAGAAGGAAGGAAGGAAGGAAGGGAGAAAAGAAGGAAGGAAGGAAGGAAGGGAGAAAAGAAGGAAGGAAGGGAGGAAAGAAGGAAGAAAGGAAAGAAGGGAGGAAAGAAGGAAGGAAGGAAGGAAGGGAGAAAAGAAGGAAGGAAGGGAGAAAGAAGGTAAGAAGGGAGGAAAGAAGGAAGGAAGGAAGGAAGGAAGGAAGGGAGAAAAGAAGGGAGAAAAGAAGGTAAGAAGGGAGAAAAGAAGGAAACAGGGGAGAAAAGAAGGTAAGAAGGGAGGAAAGAAGGAAGGAAGGGAAAAAAGAAGGGAGAAAAGAAGGAAAGGAGGAAGGAAAGAAGGAAGGAAGGGGAAAAAGAAGGAAAGAAGGGAGAAAAGAAGGAAACAGGGGAGAAAAGAAAGTAAGAAAGAAAGAAAGAAGGGAGGAAGGGAGAAAAGAAAGTAAGAAGGGAGGAAAGAAGGAACGAAGGTAGAAAAGAAAGAAGGAAGGAAGGAAGGAAAGGAGAAAACAAGGAAAGAATGTACGAGGGGAGAAAAGAAGGAAGAAAAGGGGAAGGAGAGAGCATGAGGAAAGAAGGAACAGGAGAATTAGGTCATTTTGACCCAAATTCAGTACAAGGGTTAAATGTGTCCAGACCGGATCAGACCGGAGTTACCGGAGCTACCGGAACGAGGCGCTCCGGTGTTTGGGAGATATTTCCTTAGGAAAGGGAGCGTCCACTGACGTTTGCAGGCTCTTAAAATGAACGACGGCTCTTAACGAGGCATCCTAGGGTCAGGACTGGACAGGCGTGGGGCTTTTGTTGCCAGTTCCATTTACTCTTTCCCATCAGTTTCTCTCAGTTGTCACCTTGGAAAGGGAAAAAAAAGACATCGTGGGGCCCGTGGGACGCGTTTCCTGGAAATGCTCAGAAAATGGACTCTTAAACACTGGTGTGGTAATTATCTTTTCACTTCTTTGAAAAGGGCGTGCTCGTACCATTTAGAGGAAAGAAAGAGCTGCGTGTCCGACCTCACGACAGGCTCGTTCACACTGACATCAAAGCAATGATCGCGTCTAGAAAAGTTCCCGTCTACTTAAATAGAGAGAGTTTTTTGAAAAACAGACCCCTTTTCATGCTTTACGGGAAAACTAAGCCTCCATCTTTGCAGACATCTTGCTTTTCTTCGAAATAGCTGCAGGTTTTACTAGTATAGTAGCAATGCAAAGTAGACTTGGAGTCGAGACTAAACCGAGACCAAGACCAGAGAGAATCAAGACTAGTTCAGCTCAAGACCGAGACCAAAAAGAAACCTACGTTCAAGAAAATGTTTCGATCATTTCAATTACCGTATTTTCTGGATTATAAGCCGCACCTGTATATAAGCTGCATCCGCTCTATTTAAAAAAAAAAAGATATGCAAGCCGCAGATATTTATGTTGTTAGATTAGATATTTATTACATGTACAGAAGGATTTTGAACTGTAAATGATGTACATGTTTGTACCTAAATAGATCCTTTCCTAACAGTGTCTTTTAACACGGCAGCAACTTTGCTGATTAAAACGGGACAGAACCAAGAGAAAATAACCAGTATTTATTTATCTGTTTATCTGTTTGAAATCTGCTTCTACCTACTTCTATCTGCTAAAGAAGAAGTAGTGTATTCTTCTTTGCATTTATTTTGTCTTAGTTTTGATTCTAATTCCGGTTAGAGCGCCCCGAGCGGTGGAAGAAAAATCCACAGAATAGCTGCACCTTTGTATAAGCTGCACGGTTGAAAACCTAGGAAAAAAGTAGCGGCTTATAGTCCGGAAAATACGGTATATAAAAAAATCCCAAAATATCTGTACCATTTCTGACACTGCGCATCATTTTTAGACATAACAATGAACGCATACCGCAAAAGTTGTGTCTCGGCGGAGGGACCCGACGTCCCAGCAAAATGAGAAACAGAGAAAAGTGTTCAGAACAAAACCACCAGCAAACTAACAAACCAACCAACAAAGCTCAAAGTTAACAAAACGAACCAATTCACAGCGCGACTGAAGGCTGATTTATGGTGCCGCGTTACACCAACGCAGACCTACGGCGTAGGGGACGCGGCGACCCGCACCATACGTGGAAATGCTGTCTTTTTTCTGCTATTAAAACATGTTGTAATGTGAATTTGCAACACTCAAACTACAAATAATAGTTTTTGACGTGACATCAGAGATTGTACATGCTCTCTGTGAAAGGATGAGTAGCTCCACAACTGGAAATGGGCGGGTGGTTTGGAGCGTCTGGGACAGTCATATCCGATCTGAGTGTTTGGAGCTGTTCAGACTGAGACGCATCTGCCCAAATGCGATAATGATCGGATATAAAACTACCTCCCGGAGGTGGTTTCCATCTGGTTTGCAAAAATCGGATCTCATGCGGTTTGGGACTGTTCAGACTTCAAAAGAGTCATCCAGTTTCAATCTGGATGGGCTAAAAATCGGATATTAGCCAGGTGACGACATCCACTGCCAATCCAGGAAGCAGGAACACATGGAAACACGCACTGGAAATCTGCAACAAAAAACCACAAACAAAACACGAAACCGGCACGGAGCCAACCAAAACAACAACAGCAATCGACCTAAGTCTTGAGATCTGATCGCAGTCTGAGCTAAGCTACCGCTACCGCTACCTAACCCCAAAAACTAGAGAGCCAGCATGCAGGTGAACAAGCCAGTGTGTATGTCTATGTGTGTGTGTGTGTGTATGTATATGATCATGCGTATGTGTGTGTGTGTGTGTGTGTGTATGTATATGTTTGTGTGGCTGTGTATGTTTGTGTATATGCATGTGACTAAGTGGCTATATATATGTGTGTGTGTGTGTGTGTGTGTGTGTGTGTGTGTGTGTGTGTGTGTGTGTGTGTGTGTGTGTGTGTGTGTGTGTGTGTGTGTGTGTGTGTGTGTGTGTGTGTGTGTGTGTGTGTGTGTGTGTAATAAACCAAACAAAGCTCTACCTGAAGTGTATCTATAGTGGGGGAGGGGGGGAGGGGGGGGGAGGGGGGGGGAGCAACCCCGCCACCCCGCCACCCCGCCACCCGTGAGACCAGAGGCCGACACAGAAGATCCCGGAACCCAGGCCACCGGCGACCCCACAGAGGGGAGAAGCAGGAGGGAGGCAACCCACCGCCTGCGAGGCCCCCCCCCGGCAGCGGCCGAGGGGGCCCGCGGGCGGGGCCCCCACGGCGCGGGAAGAAGCAGCCAGGGATCCCGCGGCAGTGGACCGCGGCCCAGGCAATCCCCGGCCACCCGGTCCGGGCCGGACACGCGGCCAGGAGGCCCTCACCCTTCAGGCCAACGACCCCCACCCGGCAGAGGGCCAGCCCGCCCGGAGAGACAGAGCCGCCCCGGCCGCCGACGCGGGCAGGCGCACCCGACCCCACGAAAGTGGCCCTCCAAGACCAGAGGGGCGCCCCGCCGCAGAGGCAGCGGGGGGGATCGGAGACGGGCCCGGAGAGAGGGAACCCCCCAACAAGGCGACACACGTGCAGGCCCGACAACAGAGGGCCCCAGACCCAGGCATCCCATTCATTCATCCATTCACCTATCCGATATCTATACTAATAATAATATAATATACTATACATAATAATAATACTAATAATAATAATAATACTAATAATAATAATAACCATCTTTGTATAATATAATATTGATAAATTATTAAGTTTTGATGTCCTGCCAATGGAGGCTCAAATCCTCCATGGCAGGACCCTTCCACACCGCATTCTCACCGACACAGACACACAATCACGCACCGTTTCCCCCTCCCCGGGGGGGTCCAGCACCGCCAGAAGGCGCCCCAGGCTGCACGGCGAGCCCCGCCGGGCCCGGGTAACCCGACCCACCTGTCCCAGGCCGGTGAGGGAACGCGGGTCATGTGGGACCCCCTCCCGCCCCTGGTGTTGAGTGCATGTGATTAATGCCATAAAAACAGGGAGGGGGAGGGCCAAGTATCGATTTGACACCGACCCGCCCCCTCCGAACTACGTGTCCTTGTCAAATGTATTTATTAAGTGTTGAATGTGCAGTGTCTATTTTGCTGTTAAAACCGTGAGGCGGGGAGTGCCGGGCCACGCGGGACAATGCCCCCCACGACCCGGACCCCCCGCCCTTTGCCTATGTGCGTATTAATCGTGTAGGGGGGGAAGGAGGGGGAGCGGAGGCCGAAGCCAGGAGGCAGGACCAGCAAAGCCGGCCCTGATAAGACACCCGCGCCCCCCCACCGGCCATCCAGTAGACGGGGGCCGGCCCTCCGAGCCGGGCCAGGGCCCCACCGTACCTCCACGGGCGCCCCCGGCGCCGCCGGAGCCCCCAGACAGAGGGGGAAACGGTCCAACATCCTCCCATTCATACTGACAACATAAGACATAGACACCTGGGAATGGTGCCGCCGCGCCCGCCCTTGCACCCCCCGGTCAGGGGAGGCCCGATCCCCGGACCCGGCCCCACCCCCCCCCCCGAGGCCACCCCGGCGGACACCCCAAGGGTCACGGAGTCCCCACATCCGCAGGGGCACTCGGCCCCCGCCCAGCGACGGAGGACCAAGGCAGCAATGCCCCCCCAGCGCAGACAGCCACCCCCCACCCAGGCAGGGCCGGGGCCTCCGAGTGGGGCCCCCACGTCCACGGCCCAGCCCCCCCCGGGAGACCCGGAGACGCCCAAGCCACAGCCCCCCGCCCGAGCCCCCCCAGCCACCCCCCACCGCCATGAGGCAACCCCCCCCACAGGCCCCCAAGGCCCCCACCGGCCAGGGACAGGGCCCCACGGCCCCCCCCACGGCCCCCCAGGGGCCACCAGAGGCCGGCGCCCCAGACCCCCCAAGCCGACCCCCAACCCCAAGGGCTACGAGATCACCACCCCCCGCCCCCACTAGGTAACGAAGCCAATAATCGGGGACCACAGAGAGTGCAATTCAGCCGAATGTTGTTCAGTGGAGGCAGACATTATCTCACTACTAATATGGTCTGATAAAAGATTGATACATAAACTGGATTTTTGTTTCCAATTTACTAGAATGGTTTTCTTCACGATACATAAGGCAGTGAGAACCCGGTGTGTCCAATTAGGTTCTATTTGAGTGTCTCCCAGGTGACCTAATATACATACCGTGGGGCACACTGGGATTCTGTGGTTGATCCATGTGGATAAATCCTCACAAATCTCCTTCCAGAACCTCTGTACCGGTGTACAGAACCATAAAGCATGCATATAATTATCTGGGGTGTTCTCTGTGCACTGTGAACAGATATTAGAGGTGACAAAGCCCATCTGGAACATCCTTTGTCCAGTATAATGTATTCTATGAAGAACTTTGTACTGTATAAGTTGTAAGTTTGGGTTTTTAGTCATAGTAAACGTATTTAAGCATATTTGTGACCAAGAAAACTGGTCAGTATTAAGAGAGAGGTCCGCCTCCCACTTAGAGATCGGAAGAGAGACTGAATCGTCCAGTTTAGATACTAACCTGTAGAGTTTTGATAACAACTTAAAGTGCTTAGATTCAATAAATCTATTATCTTAGCGGGAAGTTGTAAGTTTAATTGACTAATTTTGTATGTTTTATTTATTATGGCCTTAAGTTGTTGATACTCTAAAAATGTATTCCTGCTAACTCCGTATTGAACAATAAGTGTATTGAAAGGTACAAACTGTCCTCCTACAATTACGTGCTGTAAGTACCGTATTCCTTGATCTTTCCATTGAACGAAATTAACCATCTTTTTATCATTTTTCACGATGTCTGGGTTGTTCCATATGGGAGTACGATCACATGGAAAAGGTGAAATTTTAGCTACTTTAAGAAATTCCCACCAAGCTGATAAAGTTGTGCTAATATTAATGCTTTTGAAACATTGATGACGTTTGATACTTTGACTAATAAATGGTAACTCTGAGATTTAGGTAGCTCTAAACTTCCATATTCTTTAGATTTTTGCAATGTCTTTAAACTAATGCGTGGAGTTTTATTTTTCCACAGAAATTTTGATACATATGAGTCCAACGATTTAAACCAGGAAAGAGGGGGTTTGCATGGTATCATTGAGAAAAAATAATTTACTTTTGGTAAAACCATCATTTTAATGGTGGCTATTCTACCCATGAGTGAAATGGGGAGAGAGCTCCATCTGGAAAGATCATCTTCTATTTTCTTTATAAGCTGAACATGATTTAATTTTATTAACTCTGACAGCCTAGGGGAGATGTTTATGCCTAAATATCTAATGTTCCCTGATTGTAATTGAGTATTGGTTATATTCCTAAAATTGCAGTTCACACACAAAACAGTGGATTTAGACCAATTAATAGAATAATCAGACAGAGATGAAAATCCCTCTATAAGTGCGATTGTCTGTGATAGTGAAGATCGTGAGTTCTGGAGGAAGAGGAGTACGTCATCCGCATAAAGACTTATTTTGTGCTCTAATATTTTGCATTGTATACCTTTTAATATTTTGATTTTGTCTAATAGCTGCTGCTAAAGGTTCGATAAATATTGCAAATAATGAGGGAGATAGAGGGCAACCCTGTCTAGTGCCTCTTTGCAAGGTAAAACTTGTAGAGATTTCATCATTTGTCCTTACACGTGCCTTGGGAGAGCTGTATAATATTTTTATCCAGTCAATGAAAGATTCACCAAATCCAAATTTATGTAAGGTTGCCAATAGAAACTTTCAATTTACCTTATCAAATGCTTTTTCCGCGTCTAAGGATATAATAGTAGTTTCCTGTTTATTGATACTGGAATAGTCTATAATATTTAATAATCTGCGAATATTAGTAGACTAATGTCTACCTTTAATGAAGCCTGTTTGATCCGGATGTATAATAGAAGGGGTGACTCTTTTCAGACGTTCAGTAAGGGCATTTGCTAATTATTTTAAGGTCTACATTTATCAGTGATATTGGGCGGTAGCTCGATGGGAGCAAGGGATCTTTATCCGGTTTTAATAAAAGACTAATATTAGCAGAGTTCATATTTAAGGGTAAGCTTTTATTCTCCCTAATATTTAGAATCATTTTATAAAATGTTGGTGCTAATATGCTCCAGAATTCCTTATAAAATTCAGCTGGGAAACCATCTGGGCCCGGAGCTTTATTATTGGGCATATGTTGAAGAGCTTCATGGAGTTCTCCTATTGAGAGCGGTGAGTCTAAATTCGTAACCTGTTCCTGATGTAACTTTGGCAGATTAATTTCTCCAAGAAACTCATTAATGGATTGATCAGATGGTTCAATTTGTGACGAGTATAATTTATAGTAAAAGTCTCTAAAGACTGAATTTATTAAACAGGGATCATGTGTAACTTCCCCTGACTGGTCCTTAATAGATGTTATGGTTGTTTTTTCTTTGTTTATTTTTAATTGATTAGCTAAATATTTTCCCGATCTGTTAGCATGCGCAAAGTTTTCCAGGCGAAGCCTTTGTACTAGAAACTGCGTTTTTGCGTCAATTATTTTATTTAATTCTATTTTAGTTTTCCTTATTTTGTTAAGGATACGTTCATCTGCAGAGGTCTGGAAGGCCTCCTCTAGCGTCTTTATTTCACCTTCTAATTCTTTTGTTTTTAAGTTGTCTTTTCTTTTCTTATTTGACGAAAAGGAAATTATTTTGCCTCGCATTACTGCTTTCCCTGCTTCCCATAGAACGCTCGCTGATATTTCCGGCTGGTCGTTATTTTGCAAAAATATATCCCATTCTTTCTTAAAAAAGTTAGTAAAGTCGGGGTCTTTGAGCAATGATGTATTAAATCTCCAAACTTTGGAGGATGATACGTTCCCCCTCTTCCCCAGAGTGAAAGAAACAGGTGCGTGATCGCTAATATTGATTGGGTGTATTTGTGATTCTGAGATATCTCTCATCAGAGAGCTACTGACTAGAAAATAATCTAACCTAGAATATGAGTGGTGAACGGCTGAGAAAAAAGTGTAGTTCCTAAGGGTTGGGTGTAGAGAGCGCCATGTATCGCAAAGACCCAGATCATTCATGTATTGCTTAACAATACTTGCTGACTGCCAACTCCTGTGTCCGCCTGCATTACTGAGCCTGTCCACTCCAGGGTCCAGAACCATGTTGAAGTCTCCTCCGACGATGACTGTGTTGTCTAGGTGAGCAGAAAGTGAGGTGAAAAAAGAGTGAAAAAACGAAGAGTCATCAACATTTGGACCATATACATTAGAAATACATAAATTCAAGCTTTGAATTTGCAAGACTAAAATTAAATATCTACCCTCTGAGTCAATGTGTGTGTCCTTTACAGTGAAATTTACTCTTTTATTAATGAGAATTGATACCCCTCTTTGTCTGGAGTTGTAAAAGGCTGAGAAAACATACGGATATTGTGCCGTGGCCAATGCATCTGCTGAAGCTTTAACTAAGTGTGTTTCTTGTAGTAAAACAATGTCTGCTTGCAGAGTTTGAATCTGATTAAGAAGTTTTAATCTCTTTGATGTGTTCCCGGCTCCGTTTACGTTCCAGGTGACGAACTTTAATTTATCCATAATCCAATCACTGAAAATAACATTATATGTAAATGGTAATGTTGCAGGAGTTGGATGTGTGTGTGCCATGTTAATCTAAATGTATGTTTGTACCAATTAACCAACCGGAAAGTGCAGCAGAGTGAGACATGGAGGGAAAGAGGAAAAAAGGAGTGTGACAATTGGGGTGGGGTGAGGGGGAGGGAAATAATTCTAATCATAATTAAAAGAAAACAGAAAAAAAGATATAGAAGAGGGGGAAAAGAAAAAAAAGAAACGATCACCAATGTGTGACTGTAACTCATTGAGACTAGCAGATCGAAAATTATAAATACCTTAATATGTGCCGAAAATGTTTATGAAACTTTATTTTTTCAACACAGGCCTAGAGTTGAAAGTTTAATAACTGTTTTAGAGATTCATCACCTCCTTTTCTCTCCAGGGATCTGCGTCCGCTCCGACTCCACCTACGTCCACATGCATCACAAGTTTGCGGTTCTGGACGGCCGGCGTCTCGTCACCGGCTCCCTGAACTGGACCATGGGGGCCGTGCAGAGCAACAAGGAGAACGTGCTGGTGACGGACGAGCCGGGCCTGGTACGGCCCTTCCTGGACGAGTTCCTGGAGCTGTGGGCCCGCAACGACCCGGTACAACTCCGCCAGAACCAGCAGAACCACTGGAACCACCGGAACCACCGGAACCAGTGACCCGGCACGACTCCGCCGGAACACTGCAAAAACTCAAAATCAAGAACAAGAATATTTGTCTTATTTCTAGTTAAAATGTCATTTTTAGTCAAAAAAAATCTCATTACACTTAAAACAAGACTCATCACTGGAAAAAACAACAATTTTCACCTGTTTCAAGTAGATTTTCGCTTAAAATAAGTAGAAAAATCTGCCAGTGGAACAAGATTTTTTTGCTTGTAATGAGAAGATAAATCTTGTCCCACTGGCAGATTTTTCTACTTATTTCAAGTGAAAATTTACTTGAAACAGGTGAAAATTGTCAAATAACAAGTTATTTTTCTGGTAATGAGTCTTGTTTTAAGTGTAATGAGATATTTTGACTAAAAATGAGACATTTTAACTAGAAATAAGACAAATTTTCCTGGTAAGATTTAGAGTTTTTGCAGTGAACCACCAGAACCAGTGACCTGTTGATCCGGCTGGAAACGCGGCGCGGAGCTCCAGCGTTTCTACACCGTTTTTAGTTTAGAAGGACTAAGTTAAATTATCAGAGGCTTTTGTTTTATTCTGTTTTTTAATCTCTCTGAACTTAATTTGAAAATTGCAGCTCTGAAAATCCGATTTGAAGATAAGCTTTTTACTGAAAGTAAGTTTGTTCACCAGCCGCGAAATCCAGCGCGCTGCTTAAGTTCCCCAATAAAAAATAAAAACCTTCTCATCCTGCAGTCGTTGCATCATTTCCCACATTCACTTTCTTTTTTTTTGTTTGTTCTGTCGGCCATTTTGAATGAATCGTGTAATTTTGCCGCAATTTATGCCATTTCTTCGGCCGTTAATGCGGCCCGAACCGTAACGTGCATCCAGGTGTGTTATACATCAAAATGTGCGTCTCCATCCTGCGACGACGCGCATTACTTTTCTCAGTCAAAAGCGTTACCGTGGCAACGATAGACGCCAAAAAGCGCGACCCCGCCTCCATCTGATTGGTCCATATTTGATAGTTCCTATTTTCTGCCATAACTTTTGAATGGTTTGACATAAAGAGTCGTGGGTGGTGTCATCGGACTTAGTTTTGACTCCTTGGACATACTGTATTGGCCCGAATATAAGACGGTGTTTTTTGCATTGAAATAAGACTGAAAAAGTGGGGGTCATCTTACATTCGGGGTCTAGACGTTATACCCATTTACACCGCTAGACGGCGGCAGATATCTTTAAAGCGAATGCTGAACTTAACTCCCCAGGCCAAAGCTAACTCCTGTCACGAAGAAGAAAAATAAAAAATAGTATAAGAAAGAAAAGAGAAGAAAATAATAGAAGAGATAACAGAAAGTGGAGAAACGTAGCGACAATCTGGAGAAAAGTGGGTGGAAGTTCGGTAGGTAAACCGGCAGCTGAGGAGAAGTTATGATGCAAACTTCAAGATGATTATTTCAAATAGTCAAAATAACAGGCTTTTTCTCTCGAATATATGGTTAAAATCATTTGTTTCAGATGTACTGTAATTATTTTCTGTATAAAAATTGAATTTGGTGTTCAAAAAGTCTTTCTTCAAACTTGAGTCTTGAAAAAGAGGGGGTCGTCTTATAATCGGGTCGTCTTATATTCGGGACAATACGGTAATTGGTGCAAATTAGCCCCGCCCCTTCTTCTGATTGGTCGATATGTTATAGTCCCTATTTTAAAAATGTAAAAATTTCTGCCATAACTTTTTAATGGTTTGACATAAAGACTCGTGGGTGGTGTCGTCGGACTTAGTTTTGAGTCCTTGACTTTTATTCACCAGCCGCAAAATCCAGCGCGCTGCTTAAGTTCTCCAATAAAAACCTTCTCATCCTGCAGTCGTTGCATCATTTCCCACATTCCCTTTCTTTTTGTTGTTTGTCCTGACATGATTTATTCCAGGTTCCATCTCTCCAGGTCTCCAGTTGCGTGTCCGCTCAGGTTGTTGCCCCTCGGCTCACAGGATGTATTTGTTCCGACACTTAAATGATTCATGTTTAAAATATCAGCCCAGTAAACTGTGGTGATGGACGTGACACGTCCTTGTTACGGTAAAAGTAACTGATTTAAAAGAGAGAGATCATGAGTGTTGGATGTGCAACTGTTGCGTAACTCCTGCTGCCTCCACCAGCCTCCACAAGTGGAGTTAAAAAAACAAAAGAAACAGCAAGTGAAGCAGCAAAAAACTGGACCAGATTCAGGAAACCGACCAAAGTTGCCTTTCAAAATAAAGTTTAGTGTAAATAAATCAAATCGGAAACGTACGGAAGAGTATTAGGGCCAGGCAGGAGAAAAAATATTTGAGAGGGGAAGATTTTTTTTTATCGAGCACTTCGAGAAAAAAGTCGAAACTCCGACCTGGAGTTTTTGTTTTTTTTTGACAAATATTTTTATTGACTTTTTTAATTATAGTACAAAGGCACAAAACAGAACAAGGCACATTAATACATACAAATAGGCACTTGAAGATATTCCAAGTGTAGAGATTTAAGTGGTAAATTTTACTGTTGTGGTAACTGACTGATTCTACGGAAGAGTATTAGGGTGAAGCAGGAGAAAAAGAAAAATAATATTTTAGAGGAGGAAGATTTTTTTTCATTATGCACTTCGAGAAAAAAGTCGAAATGTCAAAAAAAAAGTCGAAATGTCCAGATTAATGTTGAAATACAATTTCAAGAATAAAGTCGAAATTTTCGTGAATAAAGTCAAAATTTTGGGAATAAAGTCAAAATTTTGGGAATAAAGTCGAAATTTTGGGAATAAAGTTGAAATTTCGAGAATAAAGTTGAAATTTCGTGAATAAAGTCGAAATTTCGCCTTTTTTCTCAGCATTTCAACTTTATTCACGAAATTATGACTTTTTTGTCGACATTTCGACTTTTTTCTCGAAATTGTATTTCAACATTAATCTGGACATTTCGACTTTTTTCTCGACATTTTGACATTTTTCTTGAAGTGCATAATGAAAAAAAAAATCTTCCTCCTCTAAGATATTATTTAGATTTTTCTCCTGCCTGGCCCTAATTCTCTTCCGTACTGATTCTCATCATGGCGTTTAGGGAAAAGAAAAGGATAATGAGTGACCAACATGTACGTACACAGCTGGAAACACATTGTGTACTTCTAGAATTCTCCCACCATCCAAAATGTGATCAGTGACCTTATTAGAAATAAACAAGAAGTTGCATATATAAAAATAAGAATAAAAATATATAATACAACAGCAGACTACAAAACTGCAGTAAAATCCTCCCCCTCCAGAAACTGCATAAAAGAGCCCCATATCTTCTGAAATGTGTTATATTTCCCTTTAACAGCATATGCAAGTTTCTCTAAAGCAAGGCATTGCTGTAATCCCTCAACCCAACTCTGCCTACTTGGTCTTGGAACAGATTTCCATGACAGTGCAGTTTTATGTTTAGCTTCTAAAAGACAAAATACCACCGTCTTCTTCCTGCTATCGTTCAAAGTACAGCTTGCAGGGAAACAACGAAAAATACAACGTTTGGGACTTGGCTTTTATTGGTGAAAATTGCACACGCGAGGGCCCGTTCATCGCTGCTTGGCTTTAATTGTAATTAAAGCTGTAATTAAAATTATATATATATATATATATATATATACAGGACTGTCTCAGAAAATTACAATATTGTGATTTTCTGTAATGCAATTACAAAAACAAAAATGTCATACATTCTGGATTCATTACAAATCAACTGAAATATTGCAAGCCTTTTATTTTAATATTGCTGATCATGGCTTACATCTTAAGAAAACTCAAATATCCTGTCTCAAAAAATTAGAATATTCTGGGAATCTTAATCTTAAACTGTAAACCATAATCAGAAATATTAAAATAATAAAAGGCTTGTAATATTTTAGTTGATTTGTAATGAATCCAGAATGTATGACATTTTTGTTTTTTTAATTGCATTACAGAAAATAAAGAACTTTATCACAATATTCAAATTTTCTGAGACAGTCCTGTATATCTATACAATATACATATATACATATAATTGTATGTATGAATTGGTTTTATTGTCTTAGTCCCGGACCGGAAGTGGTGGGTGAATCCTCCAGACTTGATTCCTCCTCCAGAGCACATGCCCGGGGAGATCCGGGAGAGGAGCAGCTGGCCCCGCACACAGATCCGCAGACAGCAGCTCGGACCCGGGGCTGATCAGGGGGAAGACCCGCGGAGGACACCGAGGTAACCGGGGGGGAGACGCTGCTGCTGGGGGGTGGAGGACCGGGGGGACCGGAGAACCGGGGCTGCAGGTTGATGCAACACCAACTTCATGATCTGAACTTATAAACATATGTCTGAGGAAAATCCGGGGGGGGTTAGAGACATGTGTAGAGACAAGTGGGAGCTGCAGGGACCAGCCCCCACTGGTTGACCTGCAGGTCCTGCAGGAGGATCGAGTCCTGCAGCTCCCAGGCCAGCTGGTAGATGGTCCTGCAGCTGCAGGACTCCTGCTGTGTTTGAGTAAATACGGACCAAACCCTTCTCACTGTGTGTGTGTGTTGCTGTGTCCATGCAGCAGCAGGCCGTTTCTGTGTGTAAACGTCCTGGAAGATGCTGATTTAGAGGCTGAGCTGGTCCCCGGAGACCCCCATCAGCACCGGGGAGGGGGGGAGGAGAGTGATGGAGGGGTGAATGGTTGTCTCAGATCTCATTATGGGCTTGGGGGGGTAGAGAGAGTGATGGAGGGGTGAGATCTGGCTGGATTATGACAGGATGAGTAAGAGCGACAGATGAGAGTGGGTGAGTGTTTGTTGCGCGTCAGCAGATAAAACATGGATGGATGGATGAATGGAATGATGGATGCATCGATAAATGGACGGATGGATGAATGCATGGATATTTGGATGTTTGCAGGCCGGAGCCTCGGGAGCTGTGTTCTGGCCTGCAGTCCCCCCCCCTCTGGTCATCCCGCTGCTGCTTCCACCTGCCTGCTGTGCTGCTGACGTCCCTGACTCCCCCAGTCTGGCCTTCGGCAGGAGGGTCCCCCCTTATGATCCAGGTCCTGGTCCAGGTTTCTTCCTCCTAAAGGGGAGTTTTTCTTGCCACTGTTTGGCTTAAGGCTTTTCTCCCACTATGGGAGTTTTTACCTGCCATTGTTTATGCAATAATTGCTCGGGGGTTTATGTTTATGTTTATGTTTATGTTCATGTTCTGGATCTCTGGAAAGCGTCTAGAGACAACATATGTTGTATTAGACGCTATATAAATAAAATTGAATTGAATTGAATTGAATGTTTGGATGGATGACTGGATGGATGGGTGGATGAATGAATGGATGGATGGATGGATGGATGGATGGATGGATGGATGGATGCATGGATGGATGGATGGATGGATGCATGGATGGATGGGTGGATGAATGGATATTTTGATGGATGATGAATGAATAAATGAATGGATGGACGGATATATGGATGTATGATGGATGGATGGATGCATGCATGGATGATATTTGGATGGATGGATGGATGGATGGATGGATGCATGGATGCATGGATGATATATGGATATTTGGGTGGATGGATGGATATAATAACAATAATCGTTTACCCCTGAAACTTCTGTGAACCCAAGTGTTTTACAGACGTTGATGTCTGACGACTAAACCTCGGTTAAAAAAGTGTTGTGCAGCAGGACATTGTTGAAGAATATTATCAAAACCAGTTCAGAAGTCCGCTGTGGTGTAGTGAGTTTTATTCAGTAGCCGGCGGTGAGCAGACCTACGCAGAGCATGGCTGGGTTGGTGTGCTGACCAAGAGTGGTTTGACAACAGGACTTTTATACAGTAAGTTTAAAGCACAAAAGGCAAGAATAAACAAACCAGGTGAAAGACAAGAAGGTGAAAGACAAAAAGCAATTAAAAGGTATTTACAGTCAGATGTGATCGTTCAGTTGGAACTACCCCATAGTCAGTCAGGAACTTCATCATATGGCATTCCCGTGGTTCAAGTCTTTGTTGAAGCTACTTCCAAGGTGTCGGGGGGGTAGGAAGCTGGAACTTCGCGTGACAATGGTGTTGCAGTGTCTCAACAACAGCTAATCCAGGGGTCACCAACCTTCTGAAACTGAGAGCTACTTCAAGGTCACTGAGTAATGCAAAGGGCTACCACTTTGATAAAACACTGCTGAAATAACAAAGTTACACAGTTTACCTTTAATTTAACATTATTATTAATGAAGACACTAATCGTTAATGATTCATCAAAAATAATTATTCAGAATGATTAAACAAGGTAGGAAACAGATACATTTCAACATGCAATATTTCATTTCTTAAATACCTTTCCAAAAGTTTCATTTTCAAATGATCACTTCCACAACAATTTGCAGGAAATCTTTTGAATTTTCACAAGCCACTAACAGTTTTTATCAAATCATGAACTCTGAAGCATGTTTGTACAAATGATCAATCATGTAAGATTTAACAAAAATTGACTCCTTTTAAAATAAATCTTTTGATATTTACTGAAATGTCTCTCCATGTTGTGCCGCTTATGCCTGATTTATGGTTCCGCGTAAAATGGACGCACAGCCTACGGCGTAGGGTACGCGGCGCTGCGTACCCTACGCCGTAGGTTCTGCGTTGGTGTAAGGCGGAACCTGAAATCAGCCTTTAGCCGTCGCCACAGTCGCATCGCAAATGAGAGACACACAGTTTTCTTTCACGTTAGTAAAAAAGAACTCTCCCTCCCATTCACTGTGAAAATGATACGTTTTCTTCCTTTTTCCTGCCATGTTTTTGTCGGTAGAAACCGCTTCCGTCTCCTCATCTTTGCTTTGCAGCGCTCACGAGCTCGTCTCAGCAAAGCTGTGTTTGGTCATGTGCACTAGACTGACCTGTCTTTTTTCATGATTTATTATTTTTTTTTTTTTTATTTACATTTTTGTGTATTCGTTTTTGAGTTTACATCACTGTGAATGTAATTTAAAAAGAATAGCAACACAATTAAATACAATTTTAGACAGAGCTAGTTTGGGATTAGTGGGCACCAGGTTGGTGACCCCTGAGCTAACCCCAAACCCCCCGCAGTCCAGGTCCAGACCTGGAAAATCCTGAATCACGGCGTTTACTTCCTGGAGACATCATCGTCTTCTGGTGACATCCCGTTGGAGCAGTCACATGTTGACGGTGTTGTTGTTGTTGTTGTTGTTGTTGTTGCCAGATGGCTCTAGCCAGAGACCCGGCGGCGGCCCCGGAGCAGAGAGACGCGGCCGACCAGAACTTTGACTACATGTTCAAGCTGCTGATCATCGGCAACAGCAGCGTGGGGAAGACGTCCTTCCTGTTCCGCTTCGCTGACGACTCCTTCACCTCGGCCTTCGTGAGCACCGTCGGCATCGACTTCAAGGTCCAGACTGTGTACCGGAACGACAAGAGGGTGAAGCTGCAGATCTGGGTGAGACAAGAGGGTGAAGCTGCAGATCTGGGTGAGAAAGAGGGTGAAGCTGCAGATCTGGGTGAGACAAGAGGGTGAAGCTGCAGATCTGGGTGAGATGAGAGGGTGAAGCTGCAGATCTGGGTGAGATGAGAGGGTGAAGCTGCAGATCTGGGTGAGACAAGAGGGTGAAGCTGCAGATCTGGGTGAGACGAGAGGGTGAAGCTGCAGATCTGGGTGAGGTTGGGAAGAGCACGGAAAACGCTGTTGCACAGTCGGTATGGAGGTCCATGGAGGTTTACGGAGCTCCATGGACGTCTTCAGGGGTCCTTAGTAGGGCTGGGTATTGTTAAGAACCTCACGATTCGATTTCGATTCTTTAGGTTTCGATTAGTTTTCGATTCGATATTGATTTAAATTCTTTGATATCGATTCAGTAAGTCGTAGAAATACACAAATACCTCAAAAGAAAAAATGCAGGCACTCTGGTGGCTTGAAAAAAGTAAAAAAAAAAACGTTACTTTGACTGGGTTACATCTAAAAAACACCAACGCGTGTCGGCTTGCGCCTTCCTCAGGGAGTATTATATGTATTTATATTATATGTGTATTATACTGTACGATTGATACTGATTGGTTTACGAGTAAATCGTC
Source organism: Cololabis saira (assembly GCF_033807715.1). Taxonomy (NCBI): domain Eukaryota; kingdom Metazoa; phylum Chordata; class Actinopteri; order Beloniformes; family Belonidae; genus Cololabis; species Cololabis saira. The sequence goes on along the minus strand of NC_084587.1, from coordinate 5,306,155 downwards.
CCCCACGTGGGGTGAGCTCTTATGATTGGCTGAAACAAAGGAAGACATCTGATTGGTTGAAGAGCCTTCCGTGTTAAAAAAAAAAAACGTATTTGTGGATCGAGTCACGTCAGGGGAGTCTCAAAAGTCACACGCAAATCCAGCGCAGCTCACAGACAAAAAAACGTTTGTAAATCAGGTTATATTTGTATATCTTGTCCTATGCACGCGTGAATCGGTCTGTGCATTTGTGAAACTTGTCCTGTGCATTTGTGAAACAGTGTGTGCATTTGCGAATTATGAGACTGTTCTAGCTCCATAAACCAACTCCATTCCACTGAAGTTGCACCATTTTTCAAACCAATTCCGGTTCATTTGTTTCATTCAACAATCCGCTTTCGCCCTTCTCGTTCTCCGTCGCTGCCGTGCTTCTTCTGCCGTATGAGCGTATGAAAACCAAGGCACTGCGCGTATTACCCATATTCTATATAGATACCGTATTTTCTGGACTATAAGCCGCTACTTTTTTCATAGGTTTTGAACCATGCGGCTTATACAAAGGTGCGGCTATTCTGTGGATTTTTATTCCACCGCTAGGGGGAGTGCTAACCGGAATTAGAATCAAAACTAAGAAAAAATAAATGCAAAGAAGAATACGCTACTTCTTCTTTAGCAGATAGAAGTAGGTAGAAGCAGATTTCAAACAGATAAACAGATAAATAAATACTGGTTATTTTCTCTTGGTTCTGTCCCGTTTTAATCAGCAAAGTTGCTGCCGTGTTAAAGACACTGTTAGGAAAGATCTATTTAGGTACAAACATGTACATCATTTACAGTTCAAAATCCTTCTGTACATATAGTAAATATCTAATTTAACATCATAAATATCTGCGGCTTGCATATCTTTTTTTATAAATAGAGCAGATGCGGCTTATATACGGGGCGGCTTGTATATCTTTTTTTTATTGTTTTTTTTTAAATGGAGTGGATGCGGCTTATATGCAGGTGCGGCTTATAGTCCAGAAAATACGGTACTTAATTTTCTTATTACTGCCTAACATTGTACCGATATTCGGAGGTCCTAAGGTCTTCGGAGGTCTCAGTTTCGGCACAAAGTGATACCAAACTACAAACTACCGGTTCCAAATGTTGAAGGCAGCTTGGATTTATTGATTTAAAGTTAAGCAATTAGTCTGAGATGCCAATATTGCAGCTCCCCCTTGTTTCCTCGAATGAATTTAAACCAGCGTCTGGTTCTCCGGGGCGTTTACAGACGAGCTCGTTCCCTCGTTCCCTCCCTGAAGGTAAACGAGGAGCAGACAGGCGGCGCATCTTTGTGTGTTTGCAGGGTGTGGCCACGTAAACGTTTGGGTCGGATTACCGATGTCCCAGTCCACTTAACCATTTATGTTCTTCTTTCTGCAAAGTTTGATTCAGTGTTTTTGTGTTAAATGTTTCCTGTAAGGAAGGAAAAGAGTTCACCCAGTTTCAGGTTGTATTACCATCTGCTTCTTAGGTCTTAAATGAGATAAATACAACCTCAAACAAACAAGGGGTGTAACGATTAGTCGACGTTGTCGAGAAAAATGGACATTAAAAATAGTCGCAGACAAATTTAATTGTCAGCAAAAATACAAATTAAGAGTGAGAAATCTCTCTTCCTTCCTATCTCTGCTGAGTTGCATTATGTACAATCGCATTCAGCCGCGCATTTTTCAACAGAGTGATGTATCTTCTTCCGTTCTTATCTCTGCTGAGAGTTGCTCATGCGCAATAGAGTACAGCTCCAGGTATTGATTGATTAATTGAAAAAAAGGGGAAAATTCGGAGGTTTATTGCTCGGCCGAACTTTATTATAGAGACATCATTCAAATGTACGGAGACTCTGTTCGCTTTGGACTAAAAGATCCTACAATCTCATGCCAATTATTAGAGTTTTTGAGATTTTCAACTTTGAATAAAAAAAAAATGTTAATTGAAATTTGGACACTTGTTGCTAGGCAACAGGTTATCATAGGGACATGATTCAAATGTTCCAAAACTCGCCCCCCTGTGGACTACAAACTATTCAAATTTCATGAAGCTGTGATTTACAGAAAATGTCAAAATACCGACCAAATGACACCATTCATTGATGGTGGGCTTGTTACCGTGGCAACAAAAAAATGTATGCATTACTTTGTGGGAGCATATGAATTAATTCAGTACAATTAGAACCACCTCAGACAGAACCAGAGACAATCACAACCACCCTGAACACAAGCAGCAAGAGATTTTCTAGTTAGGGCCCGAGCACTTACAGTGCAGTTATTGTATCTGTAGGAAATGTTATTGTTTTTATTTTCCAAGTTGTTCTTCCGACGAAATGAGGGCCTTTTTCCCCCTAAACATGCCCCAAAAGTCACCAAATTTTGCACCAAGCCAAGTGGTAAAGTGGTGAAAAATTTGATATTTAATGGTTTGCATTAATGGGCGTGGTAAAATGGCTCAACAGCACCCCCTAGAAAACTTTGTGCCTCAAGCCCCACAATACGGTTTGACGTACAGGCACGAAAATCAGTACACACCTGTATCATGTCTCAACTTAAAGAAAAGTCTCTTGGTGCCATGGCCGAAACCCAACAGGAAGTTGGCCATTTTCAATTAATTGTGTAATTTTGGCGATTTCTTTGGCCGTTCTTTGGCCCGCTTTGCACCCAGGTGTGTTATACATCAAAATGTGCGTCTCCATCCTGCAACGATGCGCATTGCTTTTCTCTGTCAAAAGCGTTACCGTGGCGACGATAGCGCGCCCCCCCCTTCATCTGGTTGGTCCATATTCTATAGTTCCTACTTTCTGTTATAACTTTTGAATGGTTTGACATAAAGACTCGTGGGTGGTGTCATCGGACTTCGTTTTGAGTCCTTGACCTTTATTGGTGAAAATTGCACGCGCGAGGGCCCGTTCATCGCTGCTTGCAGCTTTATTTATTATTATTATTATTATTATTATTATTATTATTATTATTATTATTATTATTATTATTTCATTTTTAAATCTATCTATTCAAGTTTAAAGAACAGAAATAGTAAAGTTTGTGTGTTTGCAGGACACGGCGGGGCAGGAGCGGTACCGGACCATCACCACCGCCTACTACCGGGGGGCCATGGGCTTCCTGCTCATGTACGACATCACCAGCCAGGACTCGTTCTGCGCCGTCCAGGACTGGTAGGTGGACCAGAACCGACCAGGACTGGTAGGTGGACCAGAACCGACCAGAACCGTCCAGGACTGGTAGGTGGACCAGAACCGACCAGGACTGGTAGGTGGACCAGAACCGACCCGTCCAGGACTGGTAGGTGGACCAGAACCGACCCGTCCAGGACTGGTAGGTGGACCAGAACCGACCAGAACCGTCCAGGACTGGTAGGTGGACCAGAACCGACCCGTCCAGGACTGGTAGGTGGACCAGAACCGACCAGAACCGTCCAGGACTGGTAGGTGGACCCGACCCACCCTGACCCGTCCAGACCCGTCTGGACCCGTCCAGACCCGGCTCACCTCAAACCTGAGACCTGAAAACTCCTCCTCTCCTTCAGGCGTCTCCGCCCCAGATCAGCTGTTCTGTCTCTGTTTTTATTGACAGAAACCTCGACTCGTGTGAGTCCGTTAAAAGTAACCGAGCACTTTACCCTCAGAGAGGACGGTTTAATGTGGGGTAGAGCGGTGATTCTCAACCGGGGGTCCACGGACCCCTAGTGGTCAGTGGTGTCATTGCAGGGGGTCCGTGGGTCAAATATAATCGATAGTGGCATGTCGGTTTATAAGAATCTTTTTGCCCAGAATAAAAAAGAGCAGTCAGAATAGCAACGAGTCACAATTTGTCCCACTGTACTTTTTTTTCATTTTCTCCCATTCAAATCCAATTAATGGAGTCGCGGTGGGGCGGGGCTGATCTCCACAATTTGAAGCCTTGTATAATAATTGTAAAAAAAAAAAAAAAAAGGTTGCTACTTTGCGGGTTTCACCTATCACGGGTTCTTTTTGGAACGAAACCCCAGACAAAAATGAGGGATTACTGTATTTAAAAAAAGATCCTCTGAGATTGATGGAAATAGATTATTATTTTACTCAAATGTGACCGAGACCTTTAGCTACCTAAACTACAGAGGGTCACATGACTTTCTTTTACTCTTTACAAGTGTAATTCGTTGTATTTTAATAAGAAATCTTGCCCCGTTTGTTACAAACATTACACGATCTGCATCCTTTTCAAATTAAGAGCCACCCTTCAGCTCTTCTTCCAACTCTCGGAGAAGGACGCTTTTCTGCTCCTCTCCCTCCCTATCTGCCCTGCTGCTGCTTTTTGTCCTGTCTCGTCTTCAGAGCTTCTCTTTTTCACTCCTCCGAAATTCTACAATCATGGAATTGATTAACTGGTCTCTCAGCACAATTGACCAAATTTTTGCGACGAGAAGTCAGGGGGTAAGGGAGCCCTCCTGCCCCGATGGGACATTTTTTGCCGGATACACAATGGATTCCTGGAAGCATTGGAGGCCTTTGTGTTTGGCAATCCTGTCTGTCGACGACGTTGAAGATGCCTTCATAATTGGATTTATGAGAGCAGGATTTCTTCTAATTGGAGTGGGGGGATTCCTGGTATATCGACAAACGCGTAAGTCGTCGACAGCTGTTTTGGCCCTTTCTGAGCTGCCGGACGTGGCTGAAGGGATAAGCACGGCGACCAACACTCAGACTGTAACGTTGGGGGAGCAAAACCGCAAGCTGGATAGGATTCTTCAACAGAATCGCAGGCTGGCGGTGGTCTTTGAGCTCATTGGCAAGATGGATAAGACCTTGGAGAAGTTGGAAGCTCGGCTTGGCGGGAATTGATCACAAATTCGTCTGTTTGGAGTCGCCATTGATGAACCAGAGACTTAAGGCAGATGGAAAATGACTGAGTCTGCCTGTCTTTTCAATACAATTGTTGATTCTATAATTGGCTTGGCCGGTTGCTCCAGTCACAATCTCCCTGGTGGAATGAAAAACAAGGGACTCTGCCCCCACTAGCCCTCCCCCTCTCTCAAAACACCTGTGGACCTGTTTTCAGAACTGACCGAGCCGTCTGATAACATCAAGGACATTTTCTGAGGAGCAGACTTACCGCTCACACACACACTTGCTGATAACCACACCTCCCTCATTCTCAACGCCTTCACGCCGCACCTAGACACTATAATAAATAATAAACCTGATTCTGATTCTGATTAAAAATGCTTTTATTGTGAAATATATGCAGGAAGCTGTTGGGGGAACACTTATTAACTTGCAAAGTTTAAGTTAGCGCTTGAAATTTTTCTTTTTTTCTTATATTAAATTTTATTTGAGAGGGACCATGTGCAATTAACAACATAAATGTAAACATTTGATGCATTGCACCAGAGTTATCCTTAGGCTAATTTGCTTCTGCAGTCCCGCAAATTGCAATAATGTAAAAAAAAAACAAAGAACACGAAAATCACAATGACACAAAAAAAAGGGGGGTGGTCCTCAGAGTTGATCATTAATTTGCAGTGGGTTGAAAAAAAAAAGGTTGAGAACCACTGACATAATAAAGGTCGTCCTTCTGCAGTATTCAGTGAATCTGACCAGCCGTTGCCGTGGTTACCACTCCGGCGCTCGTTAGCGGTCCTTTACTTTCCACAACTGGATTTAAGAAACGCTGAACTGTTGTCGTCCCCCACGAGGGGGGGTCTCTGCCTGGTGGGTGTGGTTGCCGTGACGATGGTTGTCATGACGATGGGCCCTGCTGTCTCCCAGGGCGACGCAGATCAAGACCTACTCGTGGGACAGCGCTCAGGTGGTTCTGGTGGGAAACAAGCTGGACCTGGAGGAGGACAGACAAGTCCCCGCGGAGGACGGACAGAGAGTCGCCACGGAGCTGGGTGAGAGGACACACACACACACACGCACAGGCGACATCCTCCGCTTAAAGTTGCTTTCATCAACGAACATTATGACTAAATATCGTCGTCGACGAACCTTTATCACCTGAGGAAAACGAGACGAGACGAAAATGCTGGTCATGTGACGATAACGATAATTAAATATATAATGCAATATCGTAGATGAATAAAAACGCGACTAAAATGTAGATTACAAAATAAAAACTCTGCTAAAATGTGTCTAATTTTCGTTGATCAAAACGAGACGAAATGTTCTACCAAAGATCCTTAATGTCCATGTTTTCAGTAGTTTCCCTGGTTTAATGTCCATGTTTTCAGTAGTTTCTCTGGTTTAATGTCCATGTTTTCAGTAGTTTCTCTGGTTTAGTTCTGCTGGGTGACGTTAGTCCTCAATCCCAGTCGCAGGCAATGAACGTGACTAAAACTATAATGATAGCTTGACCAAAATTTATAGTTTTATTTGGATCCCCATTAGCTACAGCAAAACTGCAGATATTCTCCCTGGGGTCCGACACATAATACACAGTACATTACAACAAAGAATTTAAAGGGGACCTATTATGAAAAGGAGGAGGAAAGCAACTAAATTCTGCAGTGTCTGTACAGCCGCCCGGATGAGCCGTCCAGTGTGATGTGGATCTACGAGCCAATAAGATTCTGCTCCCCAAAGTTACGGAACCAAAACGTGATTTACATCGGTTGGCCTCCGATACGTGAAACCACGCCCACAACTAACTCCACCGGCCGGAGCTTCCACCATTTTTTCGTAGTGGTGTATCGCGTCATTCAGGCAGCCAATCAGCACAGAGCCTCATTATCATAGCCCCGCCCACTCAGAATCCTGCATAGATAATGAGGTTAGAGAATGGGAAGATAAAGACATGGCTCAGAGGCTGAATTTCTAATTTATTTAGCAAAAACAATCAAAAGCTTGTTTTTAAGACACTCAAGGCCTGTTTAAAATAGGGATTAGATACCATAATAGGTCCCCTTTAAAGCAAACCTAAATAGGTAGCATACAAAAAAAGAAAGGAAAAACAGAAAATAAAGAAAAAAAAGTCATTCCGTTTAACATTTAGATATATAAATAAAAACAATACTCATAATATTCCTACATTTTATAACATCAACAAATTCAATGTATAGTTATCATAGTTTGCACCAATAGCCATTTTTAATAAATATTCATTTGTTTATAATATAACACATATATATATACACATATATATAGATATAAATACACACATACCCATATACAATCTACATTATTTATTTAATTAATAATAATTAAATAAGTTTTATATATATATATATTTATGAGATGTTTCTTTACTAACAATTTGAATTCTTTTGTGTTAATAGTGTTTGGGAAGTGGGTTCCATGCAGACGTCGCTCTGTACATCACCGTTCTTTTACCATAGTTTTTCTTTATTTTTGGCAGTGAAAAGTTATCTCTGACACGTGTCTTGTGCTGTAGCTACGATTTTCTGAACTGTAACATCATTTTTTGTGTCGACTAGAAGACTAGACTAGAACTGAAACCGGCTGACAGAAACACCTCTTCCTCCTCCTCTCTCCTCCTGCAGGTTTCCAGTTCCTGGAGGCGAGCGCCAAAGACAACGTGAACGTGAAGCAGGTGTTCGACCGGCTGGTGGACGTGATCTGTGAGAAGATGAACGAGAGCGTGAACGGGGCGTCGCCGGCGCCGCCGGGGGGTCAGACGGGCGACGCCCTGAAGGAGCAGCCGCCCCCCGGCCAGACGGGCTGTGGGTGCTGATGAGAATCATCTGTAACTGTTTACTCCGAGAAGCCAAAGAGCAGCAGCTGTGCCTTTATCCGTTATCTTAGTTTATTTTATTTGGTTTTTGTCCACACTTGAGTCCTGTGGTTCCGCTGTGCATGTCTCTGGTTCCGCTGTGCATGTCTCTGCAGTGTAGCGGGTCAGAACCTGTTGCAGGTGAGATTTCTGCAGCAGTGAATGAGCATGACGCATGAATCTCTGTGGCTGCAACACCGCCCCCTCGTGGCCGTTAGACAAAACTACACCAAATACCTGAGCTGAGGTCACACAGCTCCATCACACACACACACACACACACACACACACACACACACACACACACACACACACACATGTGACGAGGTAATTTGGGCTACATGTATTTATTGTTTGTCCTTTCTGTATATTTATCCATATTTTGTGCCTCTCAGACTTGAGATTAAAAGATATGAGTCTGCACATCAGCTCTCCTGGTTTTTATTTTTATTTATTTTTTTTTTATTTTATTTTTTTTTTATTTAGACTGGACAATGCACATTAATGAACACTACATTAAGCAGTGTAAATACACCAGATTTTATGGGCTCAAATTAAAGCCATAAATATTTGTACTTGCAAAAAATATTTGTACTTGTAGAAATATTTTGTGCATGTGTAAAACATTTTTGTAGCTGTGGAATTAATTCGTCTGTGTGCAACATTGGATATACAAAGCTACAAACTTTTTTTATAAAAGCTACAAACTTTTTTTACGACGACGAGTTATGGCACTGTTTTGACGTGCCAATAATAAGAGCCAATCAGCGATCTTTCGCACGGGTTTCAAAGCGTTTCTGGAGAGCCAATCAGCACATTGCATCGCCTACTGACGTCGCCACCATATTGGATGTTCAAGACTGGGCTGCAAACTAATACAAGTAAATGGACTTATTTTCATAAAGCGCCTTTCTACAAAGAAATTTACCTTTTACGTCTCATTTATAAAATAAAGAAAAGGAAAATAAGAAAAATAGAGAAACATTTTCTCATCAACAAAGCATAGTTTACATTTTTATACATTACATTACATTTTATTGTTATTGTTATTTTATTGTCTGAAAAACCAATTTTTTTTGCACATGCACAAAATATTTCTACAAGTACAAATATTTTTTGCAAGTACAAATATTTTTTGCACACGCACAAAATATTTCTACAAGTACAAAGTTTATTTACAGATACAAAATATTTATGGCTTTAATTTGAGCCCATGGGATTTTAGCAGAAATTCTAGTTTCCACCCGCATTCCCCACAGAAAACATAAAAACAATTCAGTCAAACAAAGCAAGGTAAGTTTATTTGTATAGCACAATTCAACACAAGGTAATTCAAAGTGCTTTACATCAACATTAAAGCGACAAGACACAATTAAAACATGAATAACAAATAAAATGATAAGAAAAGAGGTCAAATCATAGAAAGCACCAGTTGTTAAAAAGTAAGGGCAGTAGAGTACAGCAGGTACATCTCATTCTTACAATGGCAAGAATTACATTTCTATACGGTCAAAACGTACAAAGACCGGGTCAAATACAGTATTAGAAAATAATCTGTAACAATTCGTACGGTGAATTAAACCAATTTGACAATTCTACGTCACAACGCCTGCATTTAGGGCTTATCCATAACTTTGCGCGGTTTTCACACAACTGACGAGAAAACAAGGGAACAAACATAAAACATACACAGTAGCAAAATAGATTTAGCAGCATTTAAAAGCAGTATGGGTTGTATCTAAAGTGACTGGAGTTTAAAGTGACTTGAGCAAAAAGTGCACATTACAATAATGAAATACCAGCGACGGTGATATTATGGTACTGAGAGTATCCAAGTTGTGTGACATACAAAGTTTCGTGTTGTATTGCACATTGCACTAGATCAGGGGTCAGCAACACAAAATGTTGAAAGAGCCATATTGGACCAAAAACACAAAAAACAAATATGTCTGGAGCCGCAAAAAATTAAAAGTCTTTTATAAGCTTTAAAATGAAGGAACCTTAGAAAAAATTTCAAGAAAAAAGTCGAAATCTCGAGAAAATAGTCGAAATGTTGAGAAAAAAGTCGAAATGTCGAGATTAAAAAGGAAAGGAAAAAGGAAGAAAAAAAGGAAAAAGAAGAAAAAAGAGAAAAAAAGGGAAAAAGGAGAAAAAAAGAAGAAAAAAAGGAAAAAAAGGTCAAACATGTTTGAAAGAGCTCCAGGAGCCACAAGGGCGGCGCTAAAGAGCCACATGCAGCTCTAGAGCCGCGGGTTGCCGACCCCTGGTCTAGTACGTATGAATTAAAACAGATAATTAACATTAAAACAAACTACACAGGTTTAAGCCTGGTTGTGATAACTGTTGTTCCTCCAATAGCCAGGATTTAAAGCAGCACAACGTAACTTTCAGCTTTTCTGAGTTTGGCGGCATCTTGTGGACAAAATCGGTAGTGTTTTACCAGAAAGAACACTACGTTTCCCATGAGCACCAGCGCGTACTGCCGGAAAACTCCTGTCCCGTCGCGTGCATTTGTTTTGATGAGAGGAGACGGGACGCTTTTCTGTTTCACCAAGTGAACAGAAGGAACGCAAAAAAAAAGATGTTAAACTGCTGGAAAGGAACTGGAATTTACCGAGATACCTTAAACAAGGAAGCCAGGGAGCAGTATATAGAGAAAATAATGATTATTAACGGTCTGGATCCATATGAAATCCCTAAGAGATCCCTGAATCCCTGAAGAGCCATGTGTTTCAATAAATTTGTATAATAGTACAACATACAGTACATGTTTTGTATCCCTCTTACTTCTCTTTTCTTTTTTTTTTGACTGCTATATTATGTTGAAGAGGCGTGAGCAATATTTTTGTTTTCCTCGTGAGATTATTTTTTTCCTCTGCAGCTACAAATAAGAGTTAATATTTTTTCCTCAACAAACTAGTTTTATCTGAAGATTGGGGTTAATTGCTCCGCAGAGAGCTGGCCAGCAACTGCGTTTAGCTGGAGAAGTGGGGAATAAACCCCGAGTTTTGATCCGACGCCCGTCTGTGTGAGTGTTTGTGGTTTAAGGCTGTTTATGGTTCTGCGTTAAATCGACGCAGAGCCTACGGCGTAGGGTACGCGGCGACACGCACCGTACGTTGCGCGTCGCCACGTACCCTACGCCGTGGGTCTGCGTCGATTTAACGCAGAACCATAAATCATGCTTTACTGTGTGTTTGGTCGTTACAGCTGCGATCCAAAGCGAGCCGACGGCTCTTTCACTCTTTTACTTTGTTATATCAGATACTTGGCCTGCGTGGTTCTGCCTCCGAGCAGGAAACCGTTGAAAAGTTAAACCATTAGGGTCTTTTCCCCACGTCTGTTGTGTGAAGCTGCTGCAGCCACAACGCAGCTCTGAGCTCCAAGCCCCGCCCATTTTCGTCTCGACTGCGAATCGGGAAGGAGGGGGAAGTGACGTATGCCGTAAAGCAGTCAAAGTCGTAACGATTTGTAGTTTTTTAGTGTGGCAGGGTTCCTACCATGCTCCTCAAAGTTACATAGTGCCAGTGAAGGCGATACAGACCCCTCAGACCATGACAGAGGTTCATTAAACCTGTTGGAAGTTGATGTTCCATCACAATGACTCTGGAAATATGATATTAAGGTGGAAAAGTTACGTAGTGTCGCTTTAAATGTTTGGTGAAGGAAGTCAGAGTGGGAAGTTCACGTATCGTACTTATTTACATAAAGGACTTTGATGGTATTTTTATTTCCCATCTTACGACAGGAAAAGTTAATGATAAAACTTCTAAAGTTTCCACTCTGTGATGATGCCAGTGAGCGAGAAAACAATAAAGCAATTAAAAGTTTTATCAGTAGGTCTCGTCCTTCGTTGGAAATAAAATGTTTAAGATGCCTCGAAGTATTTCCTGGTGGATTCTGGGGAAATGTAGAAAAATAATGTGTGTTTGTTCAGTTTCGTTTATTTCGAACATGTAAAAAAAACCTGAAAAAAGACAAGAAAACAAATCCAGGTGGACATTCCACCACATAAAGAAAAAAAACAACATCAAAACACATATTTCAGTTACATGTTGGAAAAGGAATGGGAGGAAATATAAACCTATTTAACCTTGTTCTGTCTTTGGGTCAAAATGACCTCATTCTCCTGTTCCTTCTTTCCTCCTGCTCTCTCCTTCCTTCTCCCTCCCTCTTTACTCCCCTCGTTCATTCTTTCCTTGTTTTCTCCTTTCCTTCCTTCCTTTTTTTCCTTCTTTCCTTCCTTCCTTCTTTCCTCTGTTCCTTCCTTCCTTCCTTCCTTCCTTCTTTTCTTCCTTCCTTCCTTCCTTAATTCCTTCCTTCTTTTCTCCCTTCCTTCCTTCCTTCCTTCTTTTCTCCCTTCCTTCCTTCTTTTCTTCCTCCCTTCTTTCCTTCCTTCCTTCTTTTCTTCCTTCCTTCTTTTCTTCCTTCCTTCTTTTCTTCCTTCCTTCCTTCCTTCCTTCCTTCTTTTCTTCCTTCCTTCCTTCCTTCTTTTCTTCCTTCCTTCCTTCCTTCCTTCTTTTCTTCCTTCCTTCTTTTCTTCCTTCCTTCCTTCCTTCCTTCCTTCTTTTCTTCCTTCCTTCTTTTCTTCCTTCCTTCCTTCTTTTCTTCCTTCCTTCCTTCCTTCCTTCCTTCCTTCCTTCCTTCCTTCCTTCCTTCCTTCCTACCTCCCTTCTTTCCTCCCTTCCTTCCTTCCTTCCTTCCTTCCTTCCTTCCTTCTTTTCTTCCTTCCTTCCTTCCTTCTTTTCTTCCTTCCTTCCTTCCTTCCTTCCTTCCTTCCTTCCTTTTCTTCCTTCCTTCTTTTCTTCCTTCCTTCCTTAATTCCTTCCTTCTTTTCTTCCTTCCTTCCTTCCTTCCTTCCTTCCTTCTTTTCTTCCTTCCTTCTTTTCTTCCTCCCTTCCTTCTTTTCTTCCTTCCTTCCTTCTTTTCTTCCTTCCTTCCTTCCTTCCTTCCTTCTTTTCTTCCTTCCTTCCTTCCTTCCTTCCTTCCTTCCTTCTTTTCTTCCTTCCTTCTTTTCTTCCTCCCTTCCTTCTTTTCTTCCTTCCTTCCTTCTTTTCTTCCTTCCTTCCTTCCTTCCTTCTTTCCTTCCTCCCTTCTTTCCTTCCTTCTTTTCTTCCTTCCTTCTTTTCTTCCTTCCTTCCTTCTTTTCTTCTTTTCTCCCTTCCTTCCTTCTTTCCTTCCTCCCTTCTTTCCTCTCTTCCTTTCTTCCTTCCTTCCTTCCTTCCTTCCTACCTCCCTTCTTTCCTCCCTTCCTTCCTTCCTTCCTTCCTTCCTTCTTTTCTTCCTTCCTTCCTTCCTTCCTTCCTTCCTTCCTTCCTTCCTTCCTTCCTTCTTTTCTTCCTTCCTTCTTTTCTTCCTTCCTTCCTTCCTTAATTCCTTCCTTCTTTTCTTCCTTCCTTCCTTCCTTCCTTCCTTCCTTCTTTTCTTCCTTCCTTCTTTTCTTCCTCCCTTCCTTCTTTTCTTCCTTCCTTCCTTCTTTTCTTCCTTCCTTCCTTCCTTCTTTTCTTCCTTCCTTCCTTCCTTCCTACCTCCCTTCTTTCCTCCCTTCCTTCCTTCCTTCTTTCCTTCCTCCTTTCTTTCCTTCCTTCTTTTCTTCCTTCCTTCTTTTCTTCCTTCCTTCCTTCTTTTCTTCTTTTCTCCCTTCCTTCCTTCTTTCCTTCCTCCCTTCTTTCCTCTCTTCCTTCCTTCTTTCCTTCCGTCCTTCCTTCCTTCCTTTTTTTCTCCCTTCCTTCCTTCCTTCCTTCCTTCCTTATTTTCTCCCTTCCTTTCTTTCTTCCTTCCTTCCTTCCTTCCTCCCTTCCTTCCTTCCTTCCGTCCTTCCTTCCTTCCTTTTTTTCTCCCTTCCTTCCTTCCTTCCTTCCTTCCTTCCTTCCTTCCTTCCTTCCTTCCTTCCTTCCTTCCTTCCTTCCTTCCTTCCTTCTTTTCTCCCTTCCTTCCTTCCTTCTTTTCTCCCTTCCGTCCTTCCTTCCTTCCTTTTTTTCTCCCTTCCTTCCTTCCTTCCTTCCTTCCTTCCTTCCTTCCTTCCTTCCTTCCTTCCTTCCTTCCTTCCTTCTTTTCTCCCTTCCTTCCTTCCTTCTTTTCTCCCTTCCGTCCTTCCTTCCTTCCTTCTTTTCTCCCTTCCTTTCTTCCTTCCTTCCTTCCTTCCTTCCTTCCTTCCTTCCTTCCTTCCTTCCTTCCTTCCTTCCTTCCTTCCTTCCTTCTTCCCTTCCTCCTTCCTTGACCCGAAGACAGCACAAGGGTTAATCCCACCTTTTAAACATAAATTATATGTCTGTATTTATTTTTTATACTATATAAACTATACTAATTTGTATAATATCATTTTTACAAAAAATTGAATACAAGATGTAAGCTCTATCATAAATATAATATAACTATGATATAAATGTAATATGTATATTTAAATATATAAACATACAAAGACAACATGACAAAATAGAAGAACACCTGCTGATCTTTAAACACAGTCTTCACTTTTATACCTCAAATAAACCATTTATTTATATTTCTTCTTAAATTGTTTTATGTTTGTACATTCTTTTAACTCCAAATTCAAACCATTCCACAGTTTAATTCCACAAACTGATACACAGAGTGTAGTGACATCAGTTTAGGATGAATGGGTGTTTGGAGATAAGAGAACGGTCTATATTTGGACGGACTTTGGTCACCAGGAAGAGGTTTCTCTGTCTGTGACGTAAACGTAAACTGCACCTGTGAGGAGATAAAGGGGTGTTGGAGCTTCCCCGGACACACTCTCCTGAAATATCGGACGTTTCTGCAGTTCAGGTACGTGATTCCTGCATCTCACACTTTTATCAAACAGATCCAGCAGGATTTCACCTGATCTGAGGCCGAAACTGAAGATTTTGTGTTTTCTGAAGCCCAAACTTCAGGAACAAGTCTCAATTGTCTTCAGCTGCCTTAAAAAACACCTCTTTTTCCATCCTCTTTCACTTTAGTCTCTGTTTAAAAGTTGGTTTTTAATAATTGATTTATCTCGAGGTTTCATTCCAACACTTTACAAACAAGACGGCCTTCGCCGAGAACTAACTCACTACAAAAACTCAAAATCTTACCAGGAATATTTGTCTTATTTCGAGTTAAAATGTCTCATTTTTAGTCAAAAAATCTCATTACACTTAAAACAAGTTATTTGACAATTTTCACCTGATTCAAGTAAATTTTCACTTGAAATAAGTAGAAAAATCTGCCAGTGAGACAAGATTTATCTTCTTATTACAAGCAAAAAAATCTTGTTCCACTGGCAGATTTTACTACTTATTTTAAGTGAAAATCTACTTGAAACAGGTGAAAATTGTTGTTTTTTCCTGTGATGAGTTTTGTTTTAAGTGTAATGAGATTTTTTCTGACTTAAAATGAGACATTTAACTAGAAATAAGACACATATTCTTAAGATTTTGAGCTTTCGCAGTGTAAATATGTAAAGACGTCCACCCCCCTATCCAATCAGAACCTTCCCAACCCCCAGACCTTATAGCTGGGAGGGAATATGTCAAAAATCATGAAAATCGTGCACTTGGTGACAAGTTTTTGATATTTGGCATGGTAGTTATGGACATAAGGTTTTCAAAAACCACCGCAAACACATTGGGACAGCCCCCTAGTGGCCGGTTTGCTCCTAGATTGTTGTATATTGTCACTTTCTCTACTTTTTTGGTGCTAGAAATTCAATTCTGAGATACATTTCTTATTTCAAGGTCATGTTGAAGGTCAAATTTAATTTTCAAGGTAATTTTTTGCCCAAAAAAATCTATAATTAAGTTACATAGAAAGATTATAGAGGCTCTAGACTCCTATTTGTACCCCCAAGGAATGCAGTTTTCTGTTTATTGGACAGGTCACTATCACTGTAGTGTCAATAATCTCATTGGGTGAGAACAGTGGCTTCATTCAGTCTTAAGAGGAACAGAACCTCAGAACTAAGTCACAGGGAAAGAATAGGATTTTATTAAAATAACACACAAAAAACATCAGCTCTGCATATTTAAACTCAACACCTACAATTTCTGCCTCTATCGCCTCGCTTATTGATTCATTTTGAATTTTCTGCAAACCGGCCACTAGGGGGCCAGCCCAATTTGTTTGCGGTGGTTTTTGAAAACCTTATGTCCATAACTAACATCATGCTAAATATCAAAAACTTGTCACCAAGTGCACGATTTTTATGAATTCCCTCCCAGACCAGAAGAATTGGATAAAGCCGATCAGACATGTTTTCCATGTAAACTTCAATTCGGAATTACTATTTCCATGTAAACTCGAAGGAAAATAGTTTAATTCGGAATTATTTAATTTGGAATAATTAATTCTGAACTAAAAAACATCATGTAACCGTGTCATTGAGGGTTTTAAGATCCTCACTAGCTGAACTAGGACCAGAAAAATTTCCCAGAATGCTTTTCGTCGTCATTTGCGGACTGAATCAAAAAGAAAAACATGGCGGACATTTCTTATTTTTTAGTGAATAAAATCAATATTTTGAGTTAGTTTCTGCATAAAAATGCGTTTTGATTACATTTCTAGCGAGAAATATATATTTTACTTTCATAATATTCACTCAGTGAATGTACATAATCACTCGTTTGCCCGTTGTTGCGAAGTCTTTTCAGATCTCGCCAGAATAAAGGCTGATTTATGGTTCTGCATTACACCAACGACGGCGTAGGTAACGCGGCGACGCGCACCGTACGCCGTAGGCTCTGCGTCGATTTAACACGGAACCATAAATCAGCTCCCGAGCCGGCAGGCAGAAATCCCGAAATGTATTTATCTTCCTAAATGATTTATTTCAGCCAGTGGTAATTCTCCACAGAGCTGCAGGTTTCTCCCCCGGGACGACAGCGCAGGTTGACCTGACGATCACGTCTGTACGTGAGCTGCTGCTGCTGCTGCTGCTGCTCCGAGCCGGCGGCTCTTCTCATCGCCGAAAACATCGAATCAAATTTCTTAACAGACGTTATTTGGATAAACTGAGCCCAATAAAGTGGCATATTAACAGCACTACAGCTGAAATTAAAACCGCTTTTAGCTCTGGGCTTCCTGATTTTAGGGGTGGTGCTGAAAGTAGAGGTAGTGGGAGTATTGGAACTGGGCCCTGGGAAGATTTCACGTTTCACAGCTCTAAAGGAGGCAGACGGCGTGTTTCCTGCATGCAGAGTAAACAAACAGGCCTTTTCTGCAGAGCCTTGAACTCTGGAACGAGGACTTCCCTCTTCCTCAGCAGATGGAGCCTCGCCGCACATGGAAGCGTGACGAAAACGGCATCGACTGACCCAGACTCGTGCCCAGACTCTGAATAAAACGGTGCTAGTTTCTCGGCTCGTCCGACACCTCGACCGAAAGTGGCACGAGCGTGAGAAGCTGCCCGTGTTTGAGGAAGATTAGAGTTCTTCTGCTGCAGGTTAATGTTTAAACGAAGCCAACATGACCCCCGCCGGCCTTCGCCGCTGAACTCCTCCTCATCGATTTCTCTCTAAAACCAAACGCGAGCGACGACCTTTTCAATTCAGTTCAGTTTTATTAATATAGCGTCTATTACAACGTCCGGCTGCATTTCAGAGTCTGGAGACGCCAGAGCTGGGTGCAGTTTGTAAATATTCCTCAGAATAGGGTCAATAAAATGTTCAACAATAGTAACTTATTTAGTAGTTTTATTAAAAAAAAAAAAAAAAAAAGCTTAAAAATCGGGCTTTGATGAAAACACTGGAAAAAATGCTTCCAGACACTTAGAACATTGATAATTACTCATTTATTTTTCATTCTCTGTGGTCCCCGATTATTGGCTTCGTTACCTAGTGGGGGCGGGGGGGTGGTGATCTTGTAGCCCTTGGGGTTGGGGGTCGGCTTGGGGGGTCTGGGGCGCCGGCCTCTGGTGGCCCCTGGGGGGCGGTGGGGGGGGCCGTGGGGCCCTGTCCCTGGCCGGTGGGGGCCTTGGGGGCCTGTGGGGGAGGGTGGCTGGGGAGGGCTCGGGCGGGGGGCTGTGGCTAGGGTGTCTCTGGGTCTCCCGGGGGGGGGCTGGGCCGTGGACGTGGGGGTCCCACTCGGAGGGCCCGGCCCTGCCTGGGTGGGGGGTGGCTGTCTGCGCTGGGGGGGCATTGCTGCCTTGGTCCTCCGTCGCTGGGCGGGGGCCGAGTTCCCCTGCGGATGTGGGGACTCCGTGACCCTTGGGGTGTCCGCCGGGGTGGCCTCGGGGGGGGGGGGTGGTGCCGGGTCCGGGGGTCGGGCCTCCCATGACCGGGGGGTACACGGGCGGGGCGCGGCGGGGGGGTGGCACCATTCCCAGGTGTCTATGTCTTCTATGTCTCTATGTTGTCAGTATGAATGGGAGGATGTTGGACCGTTTCCCCCTCCGTCTGGGGGCTCCGGCGGCGCCAGGGGCGCCCGTGGAGGTACGGTGGGGCCCTGGCCCGGCTCGGAGGGCCGGCCCCCGTCTACTGGATGGCCGGTGGGGGGGCGCGGGTGTCTTATCAGGGCAGGCTTTGCTGGTCCTGCCTCCTGGCTTCGGCCTCCGCTCCCCCTCCTTCCCCCCCTACACGATTCATACGCACATAGGGCGAAGGGGCGGGGGGCCCGGGTCGTGGGGGGCATTGTCCCGCGTGGCCCGGCACTCTCCGCCTCACGGTTTTAACAGCAAAATAGACTGTGCACATTCAACACTTAATAAAGACATTTGACAGGGACACGTAGTTCGGGAGGGGGGGGGGTCGGTGTCAAATCGATACTTGGCCCTCCCCCTCCCTGTTTTCATGGCATTAATCACATGCACTCAACACCAGGGGCGGGAGGGGGTCCCACATCACCCGCGTTCCCTCACCGGCCTGGGATAGGTGGGTCGGGATACCCGGGCCTGGCGGGGCTCGCCGTGCAGCCTGGGGTGCCTTCTGGCGGTGCTGGACCCCCCCGGGGAGGGGGAAACGGTGCGTGATTGTGTGTCTGTGTCGGTGAGAATGCGGTATGGAAGGGTCCTGCCATGGAGGATTTGGGCCTCCATTGGCAGGACATCAAAACTTAATAATTTATCAATATTATATTATACAAAGATGGTTATTATTATTATTATTATTAGTATTATTATTATGTATAGTATATCATATTATTATTAGTATAGATATCGGATAGTTGAATGGATGAATGAATGGGATGCCTGGGTCTGGGGCCCTCCGTTGTCGGGCCTGCACGGGTGTCGCCCTGTTAGGGGGTTCCCTCTCTCCGGGCCCGTCTCCGGTCCCCCCCGCTGCCTCTGCGGCGGGGCGCCCCTCTGGTCTTGGAGGGCCACTTTCGTGGGGGGCGGGTGCGCCTGCCCGCGTCGGCGGCCGGGGCGGCTCACTTTTAAAAATTGTATAATGTTAATAAGAGCTGTCATTTGTCTATTACCTATTTACTGTAGTTGTCTCTAGGATCTTTCCAGAGACCCAGAACTATGGAGGTAAATTTGTGGCTTAATTATTCAATCAAAAAATATATTTTCAATTAAAAAAAAATCACTTTCATCAAAAAATATTATTTCAATCAAAGAAAAAAAGGGTTATTAAATATTTGAGACTCAAAAAAATGCATTTTAACACGGTTTTTCTTTGATTGGAAATGTTTTCTTTGATAGAAGTGAAGTTTTTTTAGTTTGAAGCAACTTTTTTGATTGAAGTAGTGTTTTTGTTTTTTTAGTGTTGCTTCAAAAAGAAAAAAATATTTTCAATGAAAAAAAATCTCTTCAATAAAAAAAACAGTTTTTCAATCAAAGAAAAAAAGTGTTTGAATGCAAAAAAAAATATTTGAGACCCATAAAATTGCATTTGAACACTTTTTTTTTTATTTAAAATATTTTTTTCGACTTGAAGTGATTTTTTTTTTTGATTGAAGTGAAAAAAGTTTTGAAGTCTTTTTTTTTATTGAATAATTAAGACACAAATCTACCTGCATACAGAACATGACCTCGGAGTAATTATTACATAAACAGGTGGAAGCAAGCAGTGGGATGATCAGAGGGGCTGCAGGTCAGCATGCAGCTCTTGAAGCTCTGGCCTGCAGACGTGCAGAGAAAAGAAGGAGGGGGGGGGGGCAGACCAAACTACATCCAAACTACGTCTTCTATACATGCATGGAAGAGACTGACGCTTCTGTTTCCTCCGACAGCTTCCTGCCGATCGACAAGCAGCCAACATGTGTTGTTCCGGGTTCCTCAAGATCATGATGTTCGTCTTCAACGGCGGCATCTTTGTAAGTTGAAGACGAGAATGCGTGAGAGTGTGAGAAAGAGACGCCACATTTGATATCTTTGTCAAATGTTCAGCTGCACGTGCTGCATTCAGGCCCCCGAAAAAAACAGATCTTAGCTTAGTTTATCTGAGCTGTGAAGGGAGAAAAGTGCCCTGACCCAGAACCTTCACCTTCACCGCCTCCGCCGGGGTGAAGAGGTCGAGCTGCAGCTTCAGCACCGCCCACGTAAAAGCACCAGTTCTGTTTCTGAAAGATTGCTTGGCAACACAATGCAGAGGAGGAAAGACATCAGCTTTTTGATCCTAGAGGAGCACGGAAGAGTAGTAGGGCCAGGCAGGATAAACATACAAATAATATTTTAGAGGAGGAAGATTTTTTTTTTCATTATACACTTCGAGAAAAAAGTTGAAATGTCGAGAAAAATTTTTAAGTACAATTTTGAGAAGTCGAAATTTTGAGAAAAAAGTCAAAATTTCGAGAAAAAAGTTGAAATGGCGAGATTAATGTTGAAGTACAAGTTCGACAAAAAAGTCGAAATGTTGAGAAAAAAGTCAAAATTTTGGGAATAAAGTTGAAATGTTGAGAATTGGCTTTACGATATTGATTTGAAACGCATATCACACATATGTAATTGCATAACTTCAGAAACGTACCCTTAACGTTCCACTCCAAGGATGCAAGTTACAGTAGTTAGTTACGGCTGCTGCTGCATAGCTGTCGGTCACTCTGCTAACTGGATTTGATGGGCCAGAGGAGACATTTCGACTTTATTCACGAGATTGTATTTCAACTTTATTCTCGACATTTCGACTTTTTATCTCGGAAGTGCACAATAAAAAAAAATCCTCCCCTCTCAAATATTTTTTCTCCTACATGGCCCTAATACTCTTCCGTAAGAGGAGCGATCGTGGACCTTCAATTTATCTAAGAAACGGGGGGTGTAGGAATACGGAAGAGTATTAGGGCCAGGCAGGAGAAAAATAAAAATAATATTTTAGAGGAGGAAGATTTTTTTTTTAATTATGCACTTCGAGAAAAAAGTCGAAATGTCGAGAAAAAAGTTGAAATGTCGAGAAAAAAGTTGATATTTCGAGAAAAAAGTCAAAATTTCAAGAAAAAAGTCGAAATGTCGAGAATAATGTTGAATTACAATTTCAACTTTATTCTCGAAATTTCAACTTTATTCATGAAATTTCGACTTTTTTCTCAAAATTGTATTGCAACATTAATCTCGACATTTTGACTTTTTTCTCGACATTTTGACTTTTTTCTCGAAGTGCACAATAAAAAAAAATCTTCCCCTCTCAAATATTTTTTCTCCTGCATGTAATATTACGAGAATAAAGTCGTAATATTATGAGAATAAAGTCGTAATATTACGAGAATAAAGTCGTAATATTATGAGAATAAAGTTGTAATTTATGATAAGTGTGTAGGACGCATCTCTGAATCGTTCCCCCACCTCTCAGGACGGGTTGTGGATCATAAACTTCACTTTCAGCCTGCTGAAGCTTGAAATAACAGGAACATGTAAATGAGTGCAGGACGGGAACGCGACTCATCGTCATATATTTATTTCCAGGAACCAGGAACTGATAACTGGAATGCCTATAAAACGATGTGTCAGCGCTGACCGGGCACTTTACCTCACTCATGTTTATAGATTTATCACGACACGACTGACGACTTTCACCGACTTTCTCAGGTTCCCCAAATGTAACTGGCGTCTCGTTTCTCTTGTAATGAAACATTGATTTGCTTATTTGTTTATTTGTAAGGATCCCCATTAGCTAAGCCCTTAAACACAGCTAGTCTTACTGGGGTCCACATTAAAAACAATACATTGAAAACATACAGTTAAAAACAAGACATGAAGAAAGAAAACGAAATAACACGACAAACCTACATTAAATTTTACCGTACATGTAAATCATTATCTTTAAGCAAAAAAAACATACGTGAAACATTCCAATATACAGTAAAACATCATCTAGGCCATGGAAATCAGATCAAAAATACACCTTACCTTGTCCAGTATGTATATGTATCTGTATAAGTGTGTGTGCGTGTTTGGTATCCTATATATATGATATTCCAATAATAATAATAGATTTTATTTATAGAGCACTTTTCATTCAGAGAATCTCAGAGTGCTTACAAGATTAAAACATCAATAAATATCAATAAAAATCCATAAAATTAAGAAATTAAAAAACTGAGAGACGGAGAAGCGTTGAACAAACACGCCAGCGTCCGCTCCTCTCTACTCTCCTTAGCAGTTAAAAGCTTCCCTGAACAGGAAGGTTTTTAGACCTGTTTTAAAATTGTCCCAGTTTTGTGGAGACGGTTCCACAGGCATTCCAAAGTGTTTCTTAATTTGCTTTTTGAATATTGATTTATGTGTTAATTTAGTCATAGGCAGTGGTGAAGAATTCCATGATTTCGTTGATCTATATTCTAGGGCTGGGGATCGATTCAAAAGTCAAGAATCGATTCGATTCCGATTATTAAGATTCAGAATCGATTATCAAGATTTGATTCGATCCGATTCAATTAGATTCTGATATTGATTTGGGTTAGTGTTATTAAAACTGTTTTTTCAGCTGTTGCATGAATTATATGACTGTAATTCTGCAACATATTAATACTAGTATTATATTGAGATTCAACAGCAAGTATTGCAGCTAATGATGCTGTAAGGACCAATCAGCTCCCAGAATGCTGATAGAACTGCTTTCAGAAACATCGTGGGGCAGAATTACCAAACAGATCCAGGGAGGAAACGGAGACGGATGAAATCACTTTTATTTTTTCCCACATTCTGTTTAAATTTTTTCCATTTTCGGTCTATTTTGGTTTTTAGTAATGAAATATAGACAATTTATGCAATTATAACCTAACACTTTAATGTTTTCATACCTTTAAACATATTTAAAGACAAAAACATGGCACCAGTTATTCTCGTGTCCATCAAAACATTCCTTTTTTGAGCATAAACGAAAAAAATACCAAAAGTTGTAATGATGAAAGAAATCGATCTTTAGACAGACGAATCAATTTTTAGGAATTAATATGAGAATCGATTTAGAATTGGAAAATCGATTTGTTCAACACAGGCCTACTTTATTCTACTGTATTCTTCAGAAAATGAGTGTTTGGCTTAGGAAGTGAAAACTGGCCCTTCGTTGCCTGATTGTGTTGATGAACCCTGATAATCTCCTGTCTCTCCGTCCTCCCTCCTCCTCCTCCTGCAGCTGGCCGGCGCCGCCATCCTGGGCCTGGGCGTGTGGGTGAAGGTGGACAGCGGCTCCCTGCTGGGGTTCCTGGACGGCGTGGAGGACGCCCCGGACGCGCTGGACCAGCTCGTCCACGTCAGCTACCTGCTGATCGGCGTGGGCTCGGTCCTGCTGGTCATGGGCTTCCTGGGCTGCTGCGGGGCCATGAGGGAGAGCCGCTGCATGCTGCTGACGGTGGGTCGCCCCGCCGGGAGGTTCTCCGGATCTCCGGCTCTCCGGTTCTCCGGTTCTCCGGTTCTCCGGTTCTCCGGTTCTCCGGTTCTCCGGTTCTCCGGTTCTCCGGTTCTCCGGTTCCGGGTGTTCTGTCGATCCATGTCACCCGTCCAGAACTGCTGCATCGTGGTTCTGCGGACGCGGACAGTCGATCTTCAAAGTTTGATTGCCATGCCCATCATTTCTTGCATACGGAAGAATATTAGTACGACGGAGTATAAGGCCAAACTTAAGCCTGAGTTCTGGTTCTGCGTCAAAACGACACCGTGCCTACGGCGTGTGGTACGCGTCGACGCAGACCACATGCCGTCACTCACGCCGTCACTCACGCCGTCACTCACGCCGTCACTGACGCCGTCACTGACGTGCACCTCCCGAAAATTGTAACTACGCGCCGAGGCGACGCAGACCACACGCAGACGGAGAGATACATTTCCGGTTTCCGGTTTGAAGCAGTCGTGAACTTTCAGCGCTCTTTTCTTCATTTATGTGTGATTTTTTTTGTTTTGTTTTTTTGCACAATAGTTGTTCTTATCTCTTTGATTCACTGTGACCGGAAAAAGTCGGATAAACCATTCAGAAAAAGATCGCGAATTAGCGGTCGCGGGGGGTACTGCACCGTGGAGAAATGGAGTGACGGAGAAGTCCGAAGGGTTCACGACGGCGTCACGGTGACTGCGTGTGCTCTGCGTTGGTTTAATGCAGAACCATAATTCAGCCTTAAGAGGAAAAAAAAAATGGAAATTACAAGAATAAAGTCATAATTACTAGTGAGTATTAGGGCCAGGCAGGAGAAAAATAAAAATAATATTTTAGAGGAGGAAGATTTTTTTTTCATTATGCACTTCGAGAAAAAAGTCGAAATGTCGAGAAAAAAGTCAAAATTCCGTGAATAAAGTTGAAAGGTTGAGGAAAAAGGCGAAATTTCCACTTAATTCACGAAATTTCGACTTTATTCTTGAAATTGTATTTCAACGTTAATCTCGACATTTCGACTTTTTTCTCGAAGTGCACAATAAAAAAAAAATCTTCCCCTCTCAAATATTTTTTCTCCTGCATGGCCCTAATACTTTTCCGTACATAATAATATGAGAATAAAGTCGTAATATTACGAGAATAAAGTCATAATATTATGACGTTGGTTGTGCAAGAACTGCGGCAGTAAGGGCCAACATGGCCGCCGCATCCCAGAATGCAACTTGGCGACCAAGCCCTATTTGATATTCATTCAGTCATTGGCCTTTATTTAACCAGGCAGGTCATTAAGAACATTCTTATTTACAATGATGGCCTGGCAAGCGACAAGGACCATTTGGGGGGAAAGGAAGTGGTTTAGGGAGTAAAACAGTAAAATTGTAGCTCTGCAAAGGTAGAAAACCATTAGGTAGCATTTTTTTATAGGGTAGCAAAAACCGATAGACACACGCAATCGGTTTATACAAAGCAGCAGAAATCAACAGAACGCCAGCCACCGCCGCTGGGATAAGATATCAGCCCAAGCAGAAAGTGACTCCCTCATGTGTTTCGTCTGCAGTTCTTCAGCATCGTGCTGATCATCTTCATCATCGAGGTCGCCGGCGCCATCGTGCTGCTCGTCTTCCAGGGTCTGGTAAGTGATCTGAACGTCCAGCCGGAACCTGTCGGTGACCCCCCCCCCCTAAATCTGAAGGACCTGCACGTGTTTCCTCCGCAGGCCGATCAGCTGCTCCAGGGCCTGGAGGATGAGGTTCGGAAGGGCCTTCAAGCGCGCTACGGGGATGACAACAGTATGACGCCTCTCTGGAACTCAACCATGGAAGAGGTATTCATTCAAAAACTCATGTCTTACAAAGTTAAAAAGCCTTGTTTCAAGAAAAAAGAAGACTATTTTACTGGTTTTAAGAGTTCTAGACAAAAAAATCTTTCTTACTCCATTGCCTGTAGTGTTGTGTTTGTCAACCTGTTTCAGTTTTAGTTTTAGTCTAGTCTTTGGGTCAAACTATCATTTTAGTTTTTATTAGTTTTAGTCACGTTCATTCTCCTTTTAGTCGTGTCAAGTTTCAGTCGACTAAAAGTCTGAGCATTTAAGTCTTATTTTAGTCAGAATTGTCCAATTTAGTCTAGTTTTAGTCAAAGATTGTATTTAGCCAAACCCATTTTACAATTCAAACAAGGTTATCTTATTATATTATTGTTACCTTATAGACTCAAGAATACATTCATTCCAGATACAGAAGACTCTCATTTGAGTTAACCACATATTTATTTTTCCACATTTCTCTCCATCTTTTTCTTTTTCGACGACACGAAAATTAAGACAAATTTTAGTAGAGTTTTTATTTTATAATCTACATTTTAGTCTCGTTTTAATTCCTCTACGATATTGCATTATATATTTAATTATCGTTATCGTCACATGACCAGCATTTTTGTTGCGTCTCGTTTTCCTCAGGGGATAAAGGTTCGTTGACAACGATAGTTAGTCATAATTTTCGTTGTCGAAAGCAACTTTAATTGGCTTTTTGCAAGATATTTTTGCTCTTAATAAGACACATTTGACTAGATTTAGGAATATTAGGCGTATATCTAGCAGGGCTGTTTTTGCAGTGTTCTTGTAAGTAATATTAAAAAGTAATATTTGTCTTATTTCTAGTTAGAATGTCTCATTTTTAGTCAAAAAAAATCTCATTACACTTAAAACAAGACTCATCACTGGAAAAAGAAACAATTTTCACCTGTTTCAAGTAGATTTTCACTTAAAATAAGTAGAAAAATCTTTGCCAGTGGAACAAGATTTTTTTGCTTGTAATAAGAAGATAAATCTTGTCCCACTGGCAGATCTTTCTACTTATTTCAAGTGAAAATGTACTTAAAACAGGGGAAAGTTGTCAAATAAGTTATTTTTCGGGTAATGACTCTTGTTTTAAGTGTAATGAGATTTTCTGACTAAAAATGAGACATTTTAACTAGAAATAAGACAAATATTCCTGGTAAGATTTTGAATTTTTGCAGTGCAGGTTCCATTTTAGA
This sequence comes from Cololabis saira, assembly GCF_033807715.1. Taxonomy (NCBI): domain Eukaryota; kingdom Metazoa; phylum Chordata; class Actinopteri; order Beloniformes; family Belonidae; genus Cololabis; species Cololabis saira. The sequence goes on along the minus strand of NC_084587.1, from coordinate 5,279,658 downwards.
GGAAAATTAGTCTTTTTAAAACACTTTGTTGCTCATGTGTAATCTTAAAGCATTTCTTTGAGCTTGAAAGCATGATTCGGATGTCTGAAGCCACTCCCACCCCCGTAAACGTACACCACAGTGTCATCACTCTAAGCTTCAACACAGATTTCAAACGATGCACCGCCCACAGAAGAGGGAGAAGTCGGCTCCACCCGCTAAAACCAGCTGATATGAGCAGAGATGTGAAAACATGACTGAAAAGGAAGCTTTTGTACTATATATATGTGGAATTCCCCTCTAAACATGCCACAGACACCAGGAAACAACGTCTGATCACATGTCTCCTGTCAGACCGGAGTCATCCCGTTTTATTGCTGTGGATTATCAGAAGCAATAAAAGTTCTCTTATCTCGTGTGACACTGTGGCACAGTGGCAGCGCCGATAGGAGGGAAATGTGGAGTTACGGTAACAAGTTGTTGTCCCTTTTCAGTTTCACTGCTGCGGATACAAGAACTACAGTGATTTTGAGAACTCTCCTTACAATACGAGGTACGGCACTTTCCCACCAACATGCTGCAATGAGAACGATAACGCGACCGCCGTATGTGACCTTGCTCACGCAGAGAGATCGGTACGTTGCCAGGTTCCCTCCCCGCACAAACACAGAGCATCAGCAGCAGCGTTTCCGTCCTGTGCGCTCATGAGACTTTGATATTTCGCTTGCAGGACGTCCCCGGCTGCTTTCACGTGCTGCTGAAGTTCATAGAGGACAACGTGCTCATCATCGCCGCCGTGGCTCTGGGAATCGCTGCTCTCGAGGTACGAAATAAATCCATCATCCTGAAAACACGTCATGTTGCTCGGAGGCACAGTTTAGCAGATTAATAGTGGTGTAACGATACACTAATCTCACGATACGGTACGATACACGATATTGATATTGGTATTTTTTTAACAACCTTGCATGAGGAACAAATGACTGGAAAAAATTGTCTTTTATTTGAAAGACACAAAATACAAAACAATACTGTACGTTTGCCCTATTGTTACAGTTTGTAATGCTTTATAACTGTTATAGTTTTAAAGAGAAAGCCAGGCCAACCATTTTCCACAAACTGAACTAAAAGTAAATGTCAGGTTTGCATTATGATCTTCAGTTTCATACAAGTACAAATATTTAGACACAAACTGAATAGTTTCTTTCATGTATGATTTGACTTTTTTCCTTTCCAGAAATTTAACAACTAAAATTAAATAAATAAATAAAAGTAAATAAATACATACAATTTTACATCATAAAAAAGATTGATTCATGCTCACCTTATAAGTGTAAGAGGAGATTTATTTTTGTTAAAAAGTTTATTTTGGTAATTCAAGGTTCATTATTTTATAAATATATTCTTTATATTCTGATGTAAATCAGGGACTATAATGACACTAGTCAGTTTATCTGTAGTGATTAGTGTGTTTTAGATTGGGCGGAGTGATACGCCACAGTACGGCACTAGCTGCTGTGTTGATGTTCTAAAATCCTACACTGTTGAGCGGACATTAAAGTACACTGGAACTCAGCAGAAGTTTCCCCGTGTTTATCCTACTCATGACCCGAAAAAGGTTTAATTTAATAAGGTAAGGCTTAACTCTACACCAGACTTACATAAGTAAAAGTTCGGAGCTCAAAACCCTGCAAGAGTCCCGTGATCGGGACGTAAAACGGTACTAGTTTCTTCTGAGTGGAGGAAGATTTTTGTCCACGGGTCGAGGCGCGGTCGGCACAAATACGCTGCACGTTACTAGTCAACACAATATAGGCTATTAATATTAATAATCCAATATGGCGATACAGTTTGTCACCTCCACGACACGTATCATGACGTTTTTGTATCGCGAAATTTCATGGCACGATATATTGTTACACCCCTACTGTACACATTAATGATACTTTTGTCTTTGGGCCACGTTTTTTTTTTGTCTCATCTGGGGTACTTGTACCGTAGCTAAGGTACAATTCATCCATTTTCCCCCCTTTTAGAACACCAACAGTAGCTAAACCAAAAAAAAAAAGAACAATTAGAGGAGGTATCCAGAAATGCTTGAAGAAAAAAAAGGTTAATAATAACAAACTGCGTTTGCTGCCCCTGGAGTTCGACCACCACGTCATCAAACCAAAGGCAAATACCGGCCTCTTTCAAAAACCTGACTGGAAAAAGGTCACAACAGTTTATCTTGATCGGAGCCACCGGTCTTATCCATCTAAGGAGGGAATAAAAAATGATTAAGGAAAGAATGGGATTCCAAGTTTTATAGAATTTGTCAGAGCAACATCTAATACTGTACTTAATTATTTCCAAGTGCAAGAATGAGATTAGATCCTTCAGCCAAGATTCAGAGGAGGGAGGATTCTCTCCTGTTGGCTACCAGGGATGCAAAAGTTTCTCTCCCATTTGGTAAAGTGTGTAAATTCTTCCGGCACACCAAAAATGGAGATTAACCCTTGTACTGTCTTTGGGTCAAAATTACCTAATTCTCCTTCCTTCTCCCTTCCTCTTTCCTCCCTTCCTCCCTTCTTTCCTCCCTTCCTTCCTTCTTTTTTCCCTTCCTTCCTTCTTTCCTTCCTTCCTTCTTTTCTCACTTCCTTTTCTCCCTTCTTTCCTTCTTTTCTCCTTTCCTTCTTTTCTCCCTTCCTTCTTTTCTCCCTTCCTTCCTTCCTTCCTTCCTTCCTTCCTTCCTTCCTTCCTTCCTAACTTCCTTCCTTCCTTCCTTCCTTCCTTCCTTTCTCCCCTCGTACATTCTTTCCTTCTTTTCTCCCTTCCTCCCTTCTTTTTCTCCCTTCCTTCCTTCCTTCCTTCCTTCCTTCCTTCCTTCCTTCCTTCCTTCCTTCCTTCCTTCCTTCCTTCCTTCCTTCCTTCCTTCCTTCCTTCCTTCTTTTTTCCCTTCTTTCCTTCCTCCCTTCCTTCCTTCTTTCCTCCCTTCTTCCCTTCCTCCTTCCTTGACCTGAAGACAGCACAAGAGTTAACGGACGGACAAAATCTCTGATTTGAAAATATCTGAATAAATGAGCTTGTGGAAGAGCAAATATAGTTTGGAGGTTGTCAAAAGAAACACAAATATCCTTATCAAAAAGTTGATAAAAATGTGTAGCTTTAATACTTAATGATTACTTAATAAATGTAAAATGTAAATGTACTTTATTTATATAGCCCTTTACAGCCACCTCTAGGTGAGCCAAAGTGCTTTACAGAAAAAAACATACAGAAATACAACATACAATCATAAGACAGAGAAAAAAATTAATAGAATAAAAGAAAAAGAGTAAAAAGTGTCACCACACTACTGGGTATTAAAAGCCTAAATTCTAAATAAATAGGTTTTAAGCCTTGATTTAAAAAGGCCCAGGTCATAATATATGAATTCATATATTATAATAGAATTATGACAGGTAATAATATAATTTTCTGTTATTTAAATATCATTATTATTATTATTTTCGTTGAATTGTGTAATGTTTTGTCCTTAAATTAAGAAAAACACCCTAGGAGGTAGACTGTATATCTTCTTCTCGACCACTCGAGCTGCACAGTATTTTTATGGTATCCATATATTGTAAATGGTCATACAGAGATTACGTGATACTCAATATAAACGTGTCATTGATTCCTGTTCTACTGTGTCTTAGCTCCTAATAAAAATAAACCTGTGCCGCTAAAAGCTTCGGTTTGGCAGAAACACAGAAACAGGCCTGTAAAGACGTCAGACTCCGAGAAAGAACATTGTGGAGTAACAATAACCATCTCTCACAGATTGCTGCCATGGTGGTGTCGATGGTCCTGTACAAGCAGATCGGCTCCAAGGCGTGACGACGTCTCCGAGGCCCCCGGAGCGCCCGGAGCCCCCGGAGCCCCCGGAGCACCCGGAGCCCCCGGAGCCCCCGGAGCACCCGGAGCACCCGGAGCTGGACGCTCTCCCGTCAGCACTTCTCTGTGTACAAAGTTTTGTGTGCTTGATTTAACGAGGCTTGTTAACGAAGTGAACACCTGACGCTCTACTGTGGCAAGCCCTTTTAACATTTAATGGCTAAGTTTAACTGTCCGGAATTATCTTTATCAATTACATTGTGACTAGTCAGAATTGTCATTCAAGATACCTATAACGTCATTTTGGTCAAAACTCTAATTCAAGATATCTGTAATTACATTTTGACTAGGCAGAATGGAAGTCAAAGATATCTCCAATTTGAGATAATTCCAATTAAAATTCATTTCAAGATATCTATAACTTGATTATAGATATCTACAATTAAATTATGACTATCCGTAATTCCAGTTTGAGATATCTACAACTTCTTTCTGACTAGTCAAAACTTAATTTAAGATATCTAAAAAGGACGATGTACATATCTTGAATTGAGGGGAGTTTAAGATATCTTGAACTGGAATTATGACTAGTCAGAATTAAATTGCAGATATCTGAAACTGGAATTACAGCTAGTCGTAATTCCGTTGCAGATATCCGTAATTCACATTGCGGACATGTCTAATTAGAAACTCCATACACATGAATGGCAAATGTGACGTAATTTGTCCTAGGCAGAATGACATTGTGGATATCTGAAATGCTCTTTTTGACTGGTAAGAACACATATCCAGTCTAGCTGTTAAATATTAAAACGGCTTACCGTACTCTACAAGAATCTCAGACCTTCCCCTCTGTTCACAGTTATGATGTAATATTTATACGAGCTTCTGCTCAGCTGTTTGTGCTGATACGTTTGATACGAACACGTCATGATGCACAGTGTGAAGACATCTGGTGACATTGAGGCAGCAATAATATAATATAACACATTTATTTTTGTATGCTTGATCACATTGGAGAAATAAATATCTATATATTGACACGATTGCGTCCTTCTTTTGTCCTTTTAAGTGTACTAACACGCCAAGGTTTATCATGTCAGATGATAAAAGTTAATTTATGACTTGATTGGACTGCTTGTTAACAATCCTTCACAAGAAAAGCTAATCAGTTATCGTTAATATGGGTGATAAGAGGCCGGCCGTCACAAAGAATCGCCCCGCTGAAAGATGTAATGGAGCTCCAGCTCTGAAGTCCTTAACCGTCCGGTTGATTGATTAGCTACTGCGCCGCTGTGCTCCAGAACTTTTTATAATTTTATTGGGCTGTAACCATTTTCCTCTGGTACATAAAACAATTGTGCCACCGGTTAAAGTTCGCCAATATATTGTATGTTTTCTAGCACGCAGACGGATGGAGACGTGTTGAAGGGACGTCAAGTAGGTCACCGACAAGGAAGTACGTAAACCAGAATATTAAGATTTTACGGAAGACTTTTGGAAAGATGGTCTCGTGAGTGAACAACACCTCACAAACTAAATAAAACTATCTCATGGCTGGAATCAAAATCAGTAGCTTCACAAGGGTTGGGGGTTAACCGCCAACTGCTAACCCCAAAAGTCAAAAGGTCGGGACGAAGGCAATATTCTTACTGACATCAAATGTGGGACCAGGATTTTCCAAGAGTTGCACTGGCTCGTGTTTCTTCACGAGCTTCCAACTCCAGTCATGCGAGACGAAGCGTCGGACGAGCTCCCTCTCTGGACTCAAGATCCCTTTTAAGAACTTGTTTTGAAGACGTGATGCAGAAGTGCGTGGCTATCTGTGCAAAGTCATCCTTAGGACAATTTTCAATTGACGAGGCAAAGGGACAGGGTCAGCTGGAAGACAATGCTTCATTGTAGCGATAAGGGCAACTTTCATGACCTTTTCCTTTCTTTCGCGATAACTTGTGGAGGTATTTCCCACCTTGACCTACCAGGTCTACCAATCAGGTGTGGTAGACCTGGTCTCTGTTGCAGCTGGGGTCTTGTCTGGTGTGCATTCCTCTTCCACTTTGTGGCTTTTTGATTGTCTTTGGTTGTCTTTCGTGTGGTTGTCGCTCGACCTACGTGACGTATTTCTTTGATTGGCTGTATGTCTATCCGTTGTCTATCCGATGTCTATCCGATGTCAATCTGATGCCTATCCGATGTCTATCCGATGTCAATCCGATGTCTATCTGATACCTATCCGATACCTATCCCATGTCAATCCGATGTCTATCCGTTGTGTATCCGATACCTATCCGATGTCTATCCGATACCTATCCGATGTCTATCCGATACCGATCCGATGTCTATCCGATGTCAATCCGATGTCTATCCGATGTCTATCCGATGTCAATCCGATGTCTATTCGATTTCTATCCAATGTCTATCCGATGCCTATCCGATGTCTATCCGATACCTATCCGCTGTCTATCCGATACCTATCCGCTGTCTATCCGATACCTATTCGATTTCTATCCAATGTCTATCCGATGTCTGTCCGATGTCTATCCGATGTCTATCCGATGCCTATCCGATGTCTGTCCGATGTCTATCCGTTGTGTATCCGATGTCTATCCGATGTCAAATCCGATGTCTATCCGATGTCAAATCCGATGTCTATCCGTTGTGTATCCGATGCTTATTCGATTTCTATCCGATGTCTATCCGATGTCTATCCGATACCAATCCGTCTCCTCAGCGTTTGCTTATACTCTCAACTGGAACTCAAAGTCTGATCCAATCAGACTAATTCTTTGTGTAGAAGAGCAAACAACGTGAGGGTGTCTGGCTCGCATAGCGAGTGTCACCACGGACACATTACAATTAATTAATTTTGACCGTGGGCTTAGTTTTCCCCCCAATCACGTTTGGTTTTTAAATGTAACTCCATAATGACCTGTGTCGGGGCGGCTGCACACGTGGCAGCCAATTATTGCGGTTAGCACAGCTTATCAGGTTGGACCTCAGCATGGAGTAATATCAGGGAACAGCTGTTTAATTGCAGAGGGATTAATAGGTGTAGTGGATCATGGCGGCCATATGGTCGGATCATGTGAGGTTAATTCCATCGGATACAGTTCAGATCGCATTAGACAGGCTTGATTACATCGGTGTGTGTGTGTGTGTGTGTGTGTGTGTGTGTGTGTGTGTGTGTGTGTGTGTGTGTGTGTGTGTGTGTGTGTGTGTGTGTGTGTGTGTGTGTGTGTGTGCTGCTGAAGAAGCAGGTGTCATGGTCACATGCTCTGCAACAGTTACCTGTCTTTTGCATCATGATCTGAAAACATTCCTCCTCCTCGTTGTCATAAACCAGAAAAGGCACCTGAACACGACATATGACAGACTTTTAATGCTGTTTTTGTCTAGATCACATGCCACGTCTCTCCTTTTACACTTTTAGTGCATCAACAAAAAGAAAGACATGAGACATGAGCCAGACTTTTAATGCAGCTGATCTGAAATTCACTTGCTTGGTTTTAGTCAACCAGCGACGGCGGCGTTTGTTGTTGGTGATTTACACTCAGACCCGAGAAGTATGAGGGACGAAGAATGAAAAAACAACAAATAAATATAAAAAAATAAATAAATAAATAAATACATAAATACACATATAAATGTATAAATGCATAAATAAAAAATATAAAATAAATAAATACACATATAAATGTATAAATGCATGAATAAATTAATATAAAATAATACACATATACATGTATAAATAAATAAAATAAATAAATACATATATAAATGAATAAATGCATAGGTACATAAATATATAAATAGAAAAATACACATAAATGCATAAATAGATAAATATAAAAATAAATAAAAACCCATATAAATGTATAAATACAAAAATAAATAAAAACCTATAAATGTAAAAATGTAGATATAAATAAATGTACAATTACATAAATGTAGAAAAATATACAAAAAATGATAAAGTACACAAATAAATACACAAATATATAGACAAATATAAGTTAAAAATAAAGAATGAGCCTTTTCATGAGCAAAACATATTTATTTATTTTATTTATGCATTTATACATTTATATGTGTATTTATTTATTTATTTAATTACTTATTTATTCATGTAATTATTTATTTATGCATTTATACATTTATATGTGTATTTATTTGTATTTATTCATGCATTTTTACATGTATATGTATATTTATATATGTATTTATTTATTTATTCATATGTGTATTTATTTATTTTTTATTTATTTGTTGTTTTTGTCAGTTTTCGTCCCTCATAAAGAAGATCTTCCATGTTGCATTTTGCTGCTTGATAAGTGAATTAGTCGTTACTAATGTTTGTGTAGTGAATAGGCTTTTCTAAACCATTTACATTTTAAAACTTTAGCCAACTTTGTTCTGCGTTCACCTGCAAGAAATGTGTATAAGGTCTGACTAACTGAGTCTTCTCAGCGAGGGACCTGCTTTTATGGCGTCTTTTTAGCCTCGTCCAGGATCCACAATGGACTTTACAACCCGTTTCCCATCAGCCTTCTCCCACAAACACCGTCACACTCTCACACTCTCACTTATATATGCTTAAAACCGAGTAACGATCACTGCTTAGAGAAGAAACACGTCCTGCATGCTGCACTCACAGGTCTGACCTGGATTTCAGCTTCTTCTAAAAGTTTAGCGTTTATGGGCCGAAGCGGAACACTTCCTGGAACTCTTTACGGCCCGTCATGAGGTTGTTTTTTTGTTTTTCATGTATGCTTTTATTGATTTCATTTTCCTGGCAGGAAACAAGTGCACGAAACAGGCCAATGAACTTCACAGAGGGAGTGTTTATGAATCATTAAGACTTAACCTGACTTTATGAGTCGCAGCCAGACTCACTGCAGTTATAGCCGTTCGTAAAAGCGGGGAAGTTATAAAGTTTTCAGTGGAACAAGACTTACATTGTTGCGACAGGTTCACCTGGTTTTACCGCAACTCTGACACTAGTGGTCACTTTGGGTTTATTCTCTGTTCATGCCCTGAAATTCATCCTGTGTTTGTGATATGATCCTCTTTGTTGGACTGAATAAATATAAAATAAATGTTGCAATGTTAATATATAAAAAGGATTTCCATGACAATACATTTTTTGTTATTAATTATTTTATTTATGTATGTGACATTTAATAATTGAAAACCAATAACATAATATTCTTTTTCCATACATAATATTTTGTATGAGACACAAAAATAAAATAAAATACAAATCAATCATCCCCTCCACCCTCCCTCCCTCCTCCCTCGGACCAACCAAATTACGTAATGCATAATTATTTTATATCACATTTGCCTTGTGTCAATATATACGCAGATAAAGTACCTATATATTTACGCAAATATACCACTTATAAATACACATCAATACACCAAGCCCAAGAAGAGCACCTTATAAGGTCAACTACAATTTTAAAACATGTTTTTGAGCAACTCTGCGAATTGAGACCATGTATTAATGTTCTTCTTCAGTTTTTGTTTCGTTAATTTCACTCACGCTACATCATTTCAAATTTACTGACACGTCATCATTCGCGCCGGGAGGAGGAGACAAGTGTTTACACTTTTCCTTTCAAATTTTGTATTACAAACAAAATCAGACAACTACATTTAAAAATATTACATAACATATACCCATCTAACACATATATCTCAAAATTCCTTAACATCGATAACAAATGAACCTTCTGCAAAACTGAACCTGAAACTATAACTCACTTGTTTTTTGGTTGCTCTTATCGCACATTTTGGTAAGAACTTGAGAGCTATATACCATATAAAACAAAACATACAATTAACATTTAAGGGAATAACATTATGTTTGTTATGCACTATTGTCAATCTTTATATTTTATTAGGAAAATTTCACATCCATAAATATAAATTTCAAAACTCTTCTCCATTATTGAAGTTGTTTTTGATTGAAGTTGATTATTATCTCAAGTCTCTTAAGTTAATTACAAATAAGAATCAATGATGGATATCCATTCTGAGATTTTCAATCATTAATGTGTCACAAATATAATTCTCATTTTATGCAAGATATTATGAAGTCTGTCACACCAAGGGTTTGTTTCTTTTATGTACAGGACTGTCTCAGAAAATTAGAATATTGTTATAAAGTTTTTTACTTTCTGTAATGCAATTAAAAAAAAACAAAAATGTCATACATTCTGGATTCATTACAAATCTACTGAAATATTGCAAGTCTTTTATTATTTTAATATTGCTGATTATGGTTTACAGTTTAAGATTAAGATTCCCAGAATATTCTAATTTTTTGAGATAGGATATTTGAGTTTTCTTAAAGCAGCACAATGTAACTTTCAGCTTTTGTTGAGTTTGGCGGCTCCTGTGGACAAAAGCGGTAGTGCTTTACCAGTAGTGTGGAAGGGTTCCTACCATGCTCCTCAAAGTTACATAGTGCCAGTGAAGGCGATACAGACCCCTCAGACCATGACAGAGGTTCATTAAACCTGTTGGAAGTTGATGTACCATCACAATGACTCTGGAAATATGATATTAAGGTGGAAAAGTTACATAGTGCTGCTTTAAGCTGTAAGCCATGATCAGCAATATTAAAATAATAAAAGGCTTGCAATATTTCAGTTGATTTGTAATGAATCCAGAATGTATGACATTTTTGTTTTTGTAATTGCATTACAGAAAATCACAATATTCAAATTTTTCCTGAGACAGTCCTATATGTATTTTTTTTCTTTTTATTTATTTTATTTTATTTTATTTATTTTTCCAACAATTTCTTTAACTGTCATTTGTTGTTGTTGATGATGCATGACTGTGCATTGTGCTGCTGATGTTGCACAGGTTGTAAACTGAAATGAATGATTGTTGCAAAACCTTCAATAAAACATCAATGGTGAAAAAAACAGCAAGTGTGTGCAGATGGCGCCCTCTTGTGGAGGGAGAATATCAATTATCCCTGACTATATGAGGCCTGATTCCTCCTGCAGGACTGGTTGAACAGATCAAACCAGCACATGAAGGAGAGCAGAAACAGACCTTCTCCTCCCTTCCTGCATCCTCCACTTCACACCGACCCGCTGTGATTCTGCAGGAGGAAAACTCCTCCTCCTCCCCCTCATGTTCAGGGGGAACTGTGATCCCGTCGCGGGTGACGGGGCACCGTGGGGGCGGGTGGTGATTATGGGATGTGGAGGCCTGGGAATAAACGTGGGAATAAACGTGGGAATAAACGCACAGGCTTGTTTACACTCGGAGCATAAAGTCATGATGGCTTTACGAGCAGGTACCAGATCACCTGCTGCAGCAGCAGCTGCTCAGATCTGGAGATCATTTAACGACGATCACAGAGGTTTATATTCTGACACTTCACAGTCTTTAAGTTTGTCTACACTAGAAAAAGCCACTCAAACTACATCAAATGGCCCATTCCCCCCAAAGTCAAGGAAACTCATTTTAAATTGATTAATAAAATGTATCCAACCTCTGAATTCTTGAGACATAGATTTAAATTTGAAGTTGACCCCTGTGTTTTTTGCAATGAATCGGAAGAATCACTTGATCACATGTTTTTATTGTGTCCTGGCTCAAATATTTTTTGGCAAGAAATTAGAAATTGGCTATCTTTAAAAATGAATGACATTCCAAATTTAGAAATCGTTAACATTATTTTTTATATAGATAGTATTGACAAATCACTGTCCTTCTTAGTTAATGTCATTCTCTTAGTGGCTAAATATCACATACATTGTTGTAAGTGGAGAAAAATGAAGCCCTCTTTCCATTTTTTTATAAATGATTTCAAAAGTTTTTTTCTTTCTTTAAAAAATATTAAGTCAAATAACTCTGCAAAAAAATTAGTAACCGATATATCAAAGTATCTTTTATTTTAAGTCTCTTTCTGAAATGTCAATGCTATTTGCTTTGAAATGCCTTACTGTTCCTTTGTATTGACTTTACTTGTCTCTTATTTTTGTTTATATGTCTCTTGTTCATAAAACCTCCAGGATGTTCTTTTTTCTTATATTTCCTCTACTAGTAGTTTTGTATAAAGTGTGTTTTTCTTGTTTAAAAAATTCTGTTCAATAAAAAAAACAAAAAAGCTGCTCAGATCTGGGTCTCCTCACATCCTAGGGTTTATTCATTCTTTATTTCATTCATTGATAAAATAAAACAACAAACAAATTAATATAAACACAAACGTTCCTAAATTGTTAGTTTAGTTTAGTTTTAGTTTAGTTCATTTCGGTCATGACATCACTAAAATAAAAAGAATAAAAATGACAACACGAAAACTAATACACTTTTCAAAGAAAACATTACAAACATTTTTTCCAATATACAAATAACATCTAGACCGAAAAAGGTGTAGGCTGAAGCAAAGCTTATTATTTGCCTACCCTCAAAAAGATGAATTAAAGTAATGAAATAAAAGCAAGAAGTAAGAGAAAAGACTGCCAGTAAAACAAAAATTCCTCAAGAAATAAAGAAAATTAAAAATAAAGGTGCAGCCTACATGTTACCTTCATCCTTACCTGATGACCTCAATTGTGAATGAAAGGGAGCAGAAAGAAGAAGAATCTTATTTAATCTGCCCCTTTTTCCCAAGAAATTAATTTACAAAGAACGTAAATTAAAACATTAAAAAACAAAAACAAAGTAAATAAAAAAATAAAATAAAATAAAATAGCCGCCGGCCGACACAGACACAAACATTCCTTTTTACTTCCCAAGTTATAATTCAGTTAATACCATTCAACAACAAACAATGTTTATACCTTTCATGACGATGGGTCTGTCAATCAAACGTAACTGACATATTTCATTATATTTCCTTAACATACTGGCTTTAATTGTTCTTTTGAATGTAATGTTTGATTTGGATTCTTTGTTTTCTTTGTTCAGATTGTTCCATAAACTGATTCCTCTCACAGAAACACAACGTTCCATCAGTTTATGCAGGATACGTCACCAATCACTTTAAGTAGCTGTATATTTATTTGTAAAGAAAGAAGAGTTTCTAGCTGCCACTTTACACGAGGACAGCAACAGTTTAAGGTGACGTTGAATATTTATTCACAACTGGAGCAAATAAAAAGTGTCGTATTTTCATTAAAAATTGGAGCTGAAGTTGTGTGGTTAAATGTGCTCTCAGGTCATACTTAAACATTTCTGTTTTATAACGCCACTAGAGAGTAAATAGAAACATATACAGGACTGTCTCAGAAAATTTTAATATTGTGATAAAGTTCTTAATTTTCTGTAATGCAATTAAAAAAACAAAAATGTCATACATTCTGGATTCATTACAAATCAACTGAAATATTGCAAGCCTTTTATTATTTTAATATTGCTGATCATGGCTTACAGTTTAAGAAAACTCAAATATCCTATCTCAAAATATTAGAATATTCTGGGAATCTTAATCTTAAACTGTAAACCATAATCAGCTATATTAAAATAATAAAAGGCTTGCAATATTTCAGTTGATTTGTAATGAATCCAGAATGTATGATATTTTTGTTTTTTTAATTGCATTACAGAAAATAAAGAACTTTATCACAATATTCTAATTTTCTGAGACAGTCCTGTATTGGCCAAAGCAAGAGCTTAAGGCCTAAATATTCAAATTTCACGACAAAGAAAACCTGGGCAAAGGTTTTGCTTCTTATCCGTGAAAGGAAAAATCCTGAACTGCTTGTATCAGATTAGTTTTTTTTAGATAAGTAAGAGTAAAGAGAGAAAAAAGAAAAGTGTGAGCCGGCTCTGGTGTGGGAATTGCGACACCTTCATGTTAAAGCGCAGGTGAGAGCCGGCTCTCGTATAAAAGGCTCTGCAGAGCAGGCTCTGCACTGACAGCGAGGCCCTGCAGCCTCGGCCCCTCGACCTCCAGTTCTTCTCTTTTAGCTCTGCATGAAGTCTTCAACGGATTTAGAAACAATCTGATTGTTCCTCAGTTATTCTTTTCTGTCAAACGATGGCTGTCTTGGTCGGCTTCCTGTTCTTGTCCAGTTTAGCGGCTGCAGCAGCAGTTTTCCCCCACCGTTCTCTCATGAGAGAGGGGCCCGAGTCGTCCGGCGCCGGGCCCGAGGACCCGGACCGGGGAGGGGTCCGGGTCGTGCAGCTGGACCCCCGGGTCCTGGCCCGGGCCGGGCTCTTCAGAGGGGGTCTGGCCCCCATCGGACCGGGTCTGGGCCCCATCAGACCGGGTCTGGCCCCCATCAGACCGGGTCTGGCCCCCATCAGACCGGGTCTGGCCCCCATCAGACCGGCTCTGGCCCCCATCAGACCGGGTCTGGCCCCCATCAGAGCGGGTCTGGCCCCCAGGAGGGGCCCCGGATCCAGGCTGCCCTTCCCGGCCTTCCTGTCCCGGGGGCGTCCAGGTCCGGTCCAGGTGCCCCGGACCCTTGCGGGCCCGCTGCAGAACCTGGGCCCCCTGCAGAACCTGGTCCCCCTGCAGAACCTGGGCCCCCTGCAGAACCTGGGCCCGGACAGGCCCCTGGAGACGGAGCTGAACAGGAAGCAGCAGGGGCTGCACATGTGGCAGAGAGTCGCCCACCAGGGCGGCCGGACGCCGCTGCCGCTGGACCTGAAGGACGCCCGGCAGACCTGCACCGCCGTGTCCTTCCCTCAGGTAAAGAAACCATCCCAACACATTTGTTTTCTGAGAAAGTAGGTCTGTAGTAGGGCTGGGGATCCATTCAAATGTCAAGAATCGATAGAGGGAATGCACATGACGTCACAGATGCGACTTCACAGCAGGTTTCGCCCACTGTGGCCCCGTTTACACGGAGCAAAAAAGGAGGCGTTTTCATGCGTTTTGACCGTTCGTTTACGTGAAAACGGAGCTCAAAGTCACCAAAAACCATAATTTCTGAAAACTCCGGCCAAAGTGGAGATTTTCAAAAACTCCATTTTCACGTTTGCGTCTAAACAGAGAGAAACGGACATTTAGGCTTCAGAACGTCACATTATGCAACAGAAACGTCACCAGCGTCATGTGTGCGACCTGTGGTTACAATTTGTTTGGCAACCGTCAATATTTTCTTGTATTTTACCTGTTTTATATTCTAAAGTCACACTTAAAAGTAACTCCACTTCTCTGTCACTCCAAACCAAAGACTCTCGTTCCGTCTTGGAAGTAAAGCCTGAAATATGGTCCCGCGTTAAATCAATGCAGAGCCTACGGCGTAGGGTACGCGGCGCCGTACGGTGTGCATCGCCGCGTACCCTACGCCGTAGGCTCTGCGTTGGTGTAACGCGGAACCATAAATCAGCCTTAACTGGAAGTTACACGTGTCATTTGTTGATGTTTTTTCCAGGATTCTGATTGGCTGGCATGACGTTAACAGCGTTTTTATGCGGATTCGTGTAAACGAAGAGATTTTGAAAACGATCTCGTGTAAACAATGGAATTTTTCAAAACGTAGAGGGGGAAATATCCGTTTTTGTAAATACCCGGCTATGTGTAAACGGGGCCTGAGTGTCAGAAAGACTGAGTGGCAGGAAGACTGAGTGTCAGAAAGACTGAGTGTCAGAAAGACTGAGTGTCAGAAAGACTGAGTGGCAGCATAAACTTTCAGTTTGAGCAACTTGAAAACATCTAAAATGGTAAAGAGCTGTTGTGCGATCGACTGTACTCATAGATTTAGCAAGAAATCAGAGTTATCGTTTTACAGACTGCCGAAAAATACGCTTAAGGCTAGGGTCTACGATCTTGAGTTTTAAAAAAAAAGACACCTACTCCCCACACAAACTCCCTCCCCCCTGTGCTCGGCCTCACATGAAGCTCCCGCCTCCGACACCCCCCCTCTGGTCCGGGAGCCAGCAGGAATATGTCCTTGGTGTTGCCGTACTTTGGGAGGCGGGGAGTAGGTGAGGACTGTCCAATCACTGACATTCAAGCAGATTGACCAATAGGCGCCGTTCGGGCCGAATGGTGCCTATTTGTTGACTTCTTTGCAGGATTACAGCAGCTAGAAGAAATATTTTCTTTTGGTTCTTTTTGCTAATCATATTTCATAGGTAACACTATTGGGCCATAACAACCTTATAAATGATTTTGATAAAAATGTACAATATGTAAAATCGTAGATTTTAAGAGAGACAAATGGATCGCTGCAATTCACAGAAACAACTGGATTCCAGGCACCGAAACGTGGATTTGCGGTTCCCATTTTGTATCAGGTAATGTTGGATTTTTGGGTAGCTAACGTTAAACTGTCAAATCATAAAGTTCAGTGTCCTCATCACTTTAATTTCACCAACAAATCCTGCCTTGAAGTCGGACCAAGCATCAAGACTTTTGTAAGCCTTCAAGCTTTGCTTCATGTATTTCCCCGGCGTAGAAATTAAGTACATATAAATATCAGGAAACTGGATTGGTGGCCAAATATTAATGTCCATGGACCACTGGTTCTTGTTAACTGTACCAAATATTAATGTCCATGGACCACTGGTTCTTGGTAACTGTACCAAATATTAATGTCCATGGACCACTGGTTCTTGGTAACTGTACCAAATATTAATGTCCATGGACCACTGGTTCTTGGTAACTGTACTAAATATTAATGTCCATGGACCACTGGTTCTTGGTAACTGTACCAAATATTAATGTCCATGGACCACTGGTTCTTGGGGTAACTGTACCAAATATTAATGTCCATGGACCACTGGTTCTTGGGGTAACTGTACGGGTCACTGTCAAGTCCAACTGCCTTTAGTTTAAGCCGATAATTGTCTTTTATCCCGTGTTTTCCATAGTTTCCCCCACTAGTTTCAGCCATTTTTGCCACTCAGTGCTAGTAAGGGGGCTGGTCCAGTGGGGAAGTGACATCAATGCATACCCTCTATTATTGTTTTGTTTGTCATGTATAATGTATGTCTGTTATGTATTAAGTGTTAATTTGTGTGTTGTGTGTATGTTGGACCCCAGTAAGAATAGCTAATGCTAATGGGGATCCTAAATAAAACAAACGTTTGAAAGTGTAGACTGACTGTACTGATCTCCTCGCAGCGTGTGACGGCCGCCGGGTGCCAGACGGTGACTCTGCAGAACAAGCTGTGCTTCGGCCAGTGCTCGTCGCTGTTCGTCCCTCCGGGGGGGGAGTCCGGCGAGCTGAGCCCCGGACCGGCGGCCCGGCGCCGCCACAGCCCCTGCTCCCGCTGCACCCCCGTCAGGGCCCGCACCGTCGCCGTGGCGCTGCGCTGCGGTCCGGGCGCCGCCGTGCGGGAGAGACGGGTCATGCTGGTGGACGAGTGCAAGTGTGAGACCGGTCGGGACGAGAGGGAGGCGGAGGCTGCACCTCACACACACCTGTAGTCGCCGTGGTTACGCCGCTGAAGGGAGGTGGAGGCTGCACCTCACACACACCTGTAGTCGCCGTGGCGACGCCGCTGAAGGCTCACCTTGGTGTAGAACTGGATCCTTCAGAGGTCAGAGGTCAGAGATTCTGGTGGTCCATCCCACCATCGCTTGGTGACAAATGACCTCTATCTTGGTCAGGCACTTTTCTTTGGTAACAAATGAGATTTTACATTAATTCCTTAAGCCAGTCATCCATATGTTCCTCCATATCTTATATAAGATATTTTTTTGTTTTTTTTAATTGCATTACAGAAAATAAAGAACTTTATATATATATATATATATATATATATATATATATATATATATATATATATATATATATATATATATATATATATATATATATATATATATATATATTAATATTGCTGATTATGGCTTACAGTTTAAGATTAAGATTCCCAGAATATTCAAATTTTTTGAGATAGGATATTTGAGTTTTCTTAAGCTGTAAGCCATGATCAGCAATATTAAAATAATAAAAGGCTTGCAATATTTCAGTTGATTTGTAATGAATCCAGAATGTATGACTTTTTAGTTTTTGTAATTGCATTACAGAAAATCACAATATTCTAATTTTCTAAGACAGTCCTGTGTGTGTGTGTGTATATAAATATATATATATATATATAATTTTATATAGGACTTAAAGGGTAAACTTTAGCTCTTATGTATATCTTATATATCCATATATATCTCATATAGAGCTATATATATATATATATATATATATATATATATATATATATATATATATATATATATATATATATATATATATATATATATATGTATATCTTGTATGAGGCTTGAAGGGTTAACTTTACCTCTGTGATCTGTAATGTTGTTAATCTCATCAGTTTCCTCCTCGCACTTTTCCCCCTCATAAACGTAAAAACCAGTGAAAGAGATTCTTTTACTTCACCGTTCTAATGTGAATGACGTCTTCGTGTAAATCATGAAGTTAAATGTGTGTTGTTATTGTTGTTGTTGTGTTGTAATGCTTTAAGCATGAATGTCCCTGCCGACGCTGTGAGAAACATGAAATAAAACATCCGTGAAAGCGATTCTGCATGTTTGTCCTCAGACTGGAGCCTGCGTGCGGAGCAGTCACGCTAAACAAATCTGACACACTTTTAATTGTGATTTATTGATGAGAACAACATGAACTTTTACTTTAATGGAACAACAGAAGCAGCAAAGCCGCGCAGGACGTGTGTTTAGCTGAAAATAATCAACATTTGATGGTGAAACAGTCGATAACTGGATCTCCTCAGTTAGAACGCTAAACCAAGTTAGTTAGCACGCTAAACCAGGTTATGACTTACAATAACGCAGCTAGCGAGCTACCATGCTAGATTAGCTACCACCGTGCTAACTCATTGCTGTTATGCGGTAGCTAACACCATAACTAGCCTCTTAGCTTGTCAGTTAATAGCGTTAGCTGGCATACAAATAGCATATCTAGCTAGCCATGCTATTAACATGTTTTCTTTTAATCATTAGCTTTTAATCATTAGCTAAACCTTAAGATCTTGAATAGTTAATGGCTAATGGCTAAGTTATTAATTCTTGTCTACTTTGTTTACGATGGTACATTTATTATTTAGTGATTATTATTGTTGTTTTTATTTTATTGATTTATTATTCTGCTGTTTTATGGATTGATTTGTGCTTGTGAAATCACATCAAACTTTATTTATAATGCACTTTTCATACAATAGTAACGCGTTTTATAATAATAGTAAGGAAGTAAGGAAGAAAGGAGAAAAGAAGGAAGGAAGTAAGAAAGGGAGTAAGGAAGGGAGGAAAGAAGGAAGGGAGGAAATAAGGAAGAAAGGAGAAAAGAAGGAAGGAAGTAGGGAAGGGAGAAAAGATGGAAGGGAGGAAATAAGGAAGAAAGGAGAAAAGAAGGAAGGAAGTAGGGAAGGGAGAAAAGATGGAAGGGAGGAAAGAAGGAAGTAAGGAAGAAAGGAGAAAAGAAGGAAGGAAGGAAGTAGGAAAGGGAGTAAGGAAGGGAGAAAAGATGGAAGGGAGGAAGTAAGGAAGTAAGGAAGAAAGGAGAAAAGAAGGAAGGAAGTAGGAAAGGGAGTAAGGAAGGGAGAAAAGATGGAAGGGAGGAAAGAAGGAAGTAAGGAAGAAAGGAGAAAAGAAGGAAGGAAGTAGGAAAGGGAGTAAGGAAGGGAGAAAAGATGGAAGGGAGGGAGAAAGAAAGGAAAGAAGGGAGAAAAGGAAAGAAGGGAGGGAGGAAGGAATGGAGAAAAGGAAAGAAAGAAGGGAGGGAAGAAGGAAGGAATGGATAAATAAGGAAAGAGGGAAGGAAAAGCAAAGAAGGTAATAAAGGAACGAATGACGAAAGGGAGGTAGAAAGAAAAAGGAGTAAAGGAGGGTAAAAAAGGAGGAAAAGAGGAAAGGAGGAAGGAAGGAGAGAGTATGCCAGGAGGAAAGAAGGATAGAAGAATTTGGTCATTTTGACCCAAACACAGCACAAGGGTTAAAAAACACATTTTTTTCAGTAGAATATGAAACACAGATGAAATAATTTACAGAACAATCCCAGCACTGACCGGCATGAGTCACATGACCTTTCTGAGAGTCGGGTCTCACCTTTTCTGCGTCTCCGTCGCCACGAAGGCTCTTCACGTCGCTTCCGTGTGAAAACGTCCTTCTACCTACAAGTGCAATTCAGTTTTCTCGTTTTTCTCAAGTAAAAAAACAAAGAGCATTTTGTTTCATCCCCCCCTACACAATCCCGTATTCAAGCGCTCAAGTGTCAGGGCCCATATTTTATTAAAAAGCCATGTTCCTCTGACTTTTAGCACGTAGCACTTACATCTGAAAGCACTAAAGTGAAGAGAAAACAAGTTATTGAGCGCGGGTACTTAGCGTAATTGTTCCAGCATGGACTCCTGAATTATGTATATGTAAGTCACCTATTCTCCTGGCCGCCGTCCTTTCAGAGTGGTGGTGGGAATTCGAGCGTCCTCCGCCGCAGATGCACTCGAGCTAGCAGCCCTGTGTGATTACGTTTTTTATCTTTTTCTTCTTCAGTCAGGGCCCATAAACCCCCATTATTCATTTATATCCTGGCACCTGGGCCTGGTAAAGTGAAATCATCCCACACATCCCCGACATACATTCCTAGAGGAGCATAAAGAAGAAGGGGGCTCTTTACGTTTCCTTGGCACGCTGTCAAGACGGCCGATCAGACGGCCATTTGTATTCACGCGCGTCGCGCTATAGGGGGAGGCGCGGCGAGGCCCCTCGGAGCCCATTAGCATGTGATTAACAGCTCGGCTTGATGGCTATATTTCCCCAGATTGATGGGACAAATATTTGCGCAGGTCTTAGCTGTGAAGAATCGGGCCGGGGTTGGGGGGGGTTTAATCAGGCGCTTGTATTTTTATAAAAAGAAGTTGGGAGGCTCTTAAAGCTGCAATCAGAGTCTTTCTTTCCCCCTTATCCTTCACGGAGAGACGACGGCTGTTAAGACTCTTAAGAGGAGTAAGTAAGTTTAATCCTTAGTGCTGTCTTTGGGTCAAGGAAGGAGGAAGAGAAGAAGGGAGGAAGGAAGGAAGGAAGGAAGGAAGGGAGAATATTAAGGGAGAAAAGAAGGAAGGGAGGAAGGAAGGAAGGGAGAAAAGAAGGAAGAAAGGAAGGTAGGAAGGAATGAAGGAAGGAAGGAAGGAAGGAATGAAGAGAGAAAAGAAGAAGGGAAGAAGGAAGTAAGGGAGAAACGAAGGAAGGGAGGAAGGACGGAAGGAAGGAAGGGAAGAAGGAAGGAAGGAAGGAAGGAAGGTTCGAAGGAAGGGAGGAAGGAAGGGAAGAAGGAAGGAAGGAAGGATGGAAGGAAGGGAGAAAAGAGGAAGGGAAGAAGGAAGTAAGGGAGAAACGAAGGAAGGAAGGAAGGAAGGAAGGAAGGGAAGAAGGAAGGAAGGAAGGATGGAAGGAAGGAAGGGAGGAAGGAAGGGAAGAAGGAAGGAAGGAAGGATGGAAGGAAGGAAGGAAGGAAGGAAGGAAGGAAGGGAAAAAGGAAGGAAGGAAGGAAGGAAGGAAGGAAGGAAGGAAGGAAGGAAGGAAGGAAGGAAGGAAGGAAGGAAGGAAGGAAGGAAGGAAGGAAGGAAGGAAGGGAGAATATTAAGGGAGAAAAGAAGGAAGGGAGGAAGGAAGGAAGGGAAAAAAGAAGGAAGAAAGGAAGGTAGGAAGGAATGAAGGAAGGAAGGAAGGAATGAAGAGAGAAAAGAGGAAGGGAAGAAGGAAGTAAGGGAGAAACGAAGGAAGGGAGGAAGGACGGAAGGAAGGAAAGGAAGGAAGGAAGGAAGGAAGGAAGGAAGGAAGGAAGGAAGGAAGGAAGGAAGGAAGGAAGGAAGGAAAGAGGAAGGGAAGAAGGAAGGAGAGAGCAGGAGGAAAGAAGGACAGGAGAATTAGGTCATTTTGACCCAAAGACAGTACGAGGGTTAATCGCGGCGCAGCTACACTTGTCATGTGAAATAAGAGCGTGAGGAAGATTTGATCCCTCCTTACTCGTCCCCCCATTCGTTATCAATTATTCTCTGGGAAAGAAAGAATGAAGAAGATGAGACGATGGGGTCGGTTGTTGACCGAGCAAACGAGGTGCGCGAGAGAGCGGGAGCCACTTAGCGGGACAGATGTTGGGCCCCTTGGCTTTGTGGGATCCTGCGCCGTTAAGGATGGCCTGGTTCCCATGGCGAGAGGAAGGGAAGGAGTAAAAAGAAGCAGGGCCCGCTGCCAAGTTCAGCGCCTCGGGGATCAGATCAGCGTCACGGGGCGCTAAGTGGCCTAGTTAGCGCTTTAAAGCGCACAATGAGCCGCCTGCTCTCTCACCGTGTGTGTGTGCAGGCCTTTTAACTGTCGGCTCGGAGCTGGAGACGGAGCTGGAGACGGAGCTGGAGACGGGACCGGTCCAGTCAAGGTGCACCGAGGCCCGGCGCAGGCTTATTTCCCTCCATTTAGACACTTTGTAGTCGCGTGATGACGCGTGTCAAGACGAGTGTCTTCGGAGGTCAGAGGTCAGATATTCTGGTGATCCATCCCACCATCGGTTGTTGACAAATGACCTCAATCTTGGTCAGGCACTTTTCTTTGGCAACAGATGAGGTTGTACATTACGACGGAGTATTAGGGCCAAACTAAGACAAAAAAAAAATTGGAAATTAAAAGAATAAAGTCATAATGTTGCAAGAATAAAGTCGTAATATTACCAGAATAAAGTCATAATATATTGAGAATAAAGTCATAATGTTACGAGAATGAAGTCATAATGTTGCGAGAATAAAGTCGTAATATTACGAGAATAAAGTCGTAATATTACGAGAATAAAGTCGTAATATTACCAGAATAAAGTCGTAATATTATGAGAATAAAGTCATAATGTTGCGAGAATAAAGTTGTAATATTACGAGAATAAAGTTGTAATATTATGAGAATAAAGTCATAATGTTGCGAGAATAAATTCGTAATATTACGAGAATAAAGTCGTAATATTATGAGAATAAAGTCGTAATATTACCAGAATAAAGTCGTAATATTATGAGAATAAAGTCACAATATTATGAGAATAAAGTCGTAATATTATGAAAACTCTAACAGGAAGAGCATCTTCTCCCTGTGTTAAAATGAGGAATATTGAGCCTCTTGTGAAGTTATATTTTGGTATCGGTTTCACAAAAAAGGAAATACTTAAAGGAGCTTGAGGCAGGATTGAGGCAGGATTTATGAAAAAAATCCGTATACGTTTTAAGTTTTCTAGTAATAATGTCAGATGAAGCGTTCCAAACCAAAAAGAATGAGCCCTCTAGTGTATCTCTCCGTTGCCTTGAACAGGCTGTGTGCTGCAAAATGTGCTGCAATTCCAGACCGGAATTTCCCGCGCTGTCCTGCGGATGTGACGTCACATGACGCTGCATGCACGTTCTCCCCGTTCTCCCGTGCCGGCTTCACTGTTGGCTGCAGTACCCCCGACGGCCGTCGTGGTGAAGGGTGGCGCTAGAGAGTCTAATTTCTTAAAAGGAGCCTCATGCTCCTTTAATCTTCTGGCACATCAGCATCAAATTATGACGGTCCCCGTCAACTGGATGGCCGGTGGGGGAGCGTGGGTGTCTTACCAGGGCCGGCTTTGCTGGTCCTGCCTCCTGGCTTCGGCCTCTGCTCCCCCTCCTTCCCCCCCTACACGATTCATACGCACATAGGCGAAGGGGCGGGGGGTCTGAGGCGTGGGAGGCATTTTCCCGCGTGGCCCGGCACTCCCCGCCTCACGGTTTTAACAACACTGTAGACACTGCACATTCAACACTTAATAAATACATTTGACAAGGACACGTAGTTCGGGAGGGGGGGGATCATTGTCAACTTGATACCCTGTCCTCCCCCTCCCTGTTTTTATGGCAGTAATCACATGCACTCAACACCAGGGTCGGGAGGGGGGCCCACATCACCCGCATTCCCTCACCGGCCTGGGATAGGTCGGTCGCAATGCCCGGGCCTGGCGGGGCTCGCCGTGCAGCCTGGGGTGCCTTCTGGCGGTGCTGGACCCCCCCGGGGAGGGGGCAACGGTGCGTGATTGTGTGTCTGTGTCGGTGAGAATGCGGTATGGAAGGGTCCTGCCATGGAGGATTTGGGCCTCCATTGGCAGGACATCAAAACTTAATAATTTATTAATATTATACTATACAAAGATGGTTATTAATATTATTATTATATTATTATTATTATTATCATTATTTTCTATTATCATTATTGTGTTTAGTATATTATATTATTATTAGTATAGATATTGGATAGGTGAATGGATGAATGAATGGGATGCCTAGGTCTGGGGCCCTCCGTTGTCGGGCCTGCACGGGTGTGGCCTTGTTGGGGGGTTCCCTCTCTCCGGGCCCGTCTCCGGTCCCCCCCGCTGCCTCCGCGGTGGGGCGCCCCTCTGGTCTTGGAGGGCCACTTTCGTGGGGGCGGGTGCGCCTGCCCGCGTCGGCGGCCAGGGCGGCTCTGTCTCTCCGGGCAGGCTGGCCCCCTCGCCGGGTGGGGTCGATGGCCTGGAGGGTGAGGGCGTCCTGGCCACGTGTCCGGCCCGGACCGGGTGGCCGGGGATTGCCTGGGTTGCGGTCCTCCGCCGCGGGATCCCTGGCTGCTCCTTCCCGCGTCGTGCCCCTCGGCCGCCGCTGGGGGGGGAGGCTGGCGGTGGGTTGCCTCCCTTCTACTTCTCCCCTCTGTGGGGTTGCCGGTGGCCTGGGTTCCGGGCTCTTCCTTGTCGGCCCCTGGTCTCGCGGGTGGCGGGGTTGCCTCCCCTCCCTCCCCCACTATAGATACACTTCAGGTGGAGCTTTGTTAGGATTATTACACACACACACACACACACACACACACACACACACACACACACACACACACACACACACATACATACACATAGCCACATAGACATAGACTGCTCACTCCTCAGGTTATAATGGGAAAAAATCGGGGATAAAAAATATTATTAAAAAAAATAAATTATTATCAGTATAAGGACTTTGAAACGATTGTGCAAACGACTGCGTCTATTCTAGGAATCACACAGACTTGGAAGAAATTGCTTCTTTTGTGGAAGAGGAAAATCTTTATGATCATCAGTGCAGGTTTATTTTCCTCATTTAGACATTTTCACTTTGAGAGATGTTTTTCTACATGTGTCGGTCCGGGTTATTGCCCGAAAGAGACGCAACAGAGAGCCACGTTGATGCTGGCGACGTCTCCCGGCTTACTTCAGGCCAGGGTTTTTGTTGCATTTGCATCAATAATAAAGTTGTTCAGACGGTTCTCCGCTAACGGGACGAGGTCTTCCAGGCTTTCATCATCCACACGGGGCCCAGTTCGAGCTAGAACCCTCACCTGAACCTCGGCTGGACTGCAGATCTCACCTAAATCCCCTCAGGACGGGTTTACCGCCGTCCTGAGAGGGTGTGGGTGACACGGCGTTAGTCCGGACCAGGTGGCCGGGGTTGGCTCGGTGGGGGACGGAGGGCCGTGGGGTGAAGCCTGCCAGCCCGCCGCCGTCCTGCCCCGCCTGCCAGCCCACCTGCCGGGCAGAACCAGGACAGGTGTGGATCCATCACAGTCCAGCTACGCTGCCATCCTGGGACGTGGCAGTAGGAACTGAAAACATCTAAACTCTGACCACTGTACAGTCACGGAACTGAGGAGTGCCCACCGAATCCTAAAATAGGTTTAATTCAAGTTGATTTGATTTGATTTATTTTATTTTTGTACATGTAAAAAAAAAGAAACACTTTAAAACTTGCTATTTTGATTTACATGTGCCAAAAAAGGAGTAGGAAGAAGTGTAAACCTATTTAGTCCTACCCCCCATTCACTGATCATTTAACCTGTAGCCTATTTATAAATATTCACACACTGTACTCACACTGCTAAATAACAGTATTATTATTATTATTATTATTATTATTATTATTATTATTATTATTATTATATACTGTAATTATACTCACACACATACTTATACATGCATACATACATACACATAGTTGAATATTTCTATATATTTGTACACACATGCCCATATATTTATATAAATATACTTATTTACACTATAAGTATAAGTATAAGTTCAATTTCAAGTGAATCTTGGATTCCTAATTGGTGATTCATTATCTTTTAAGTCTCAGTAACTAGTCAAGAAGTTGAAGCTGAAATTGGGTTTTTATTTCAGAAATAAAGCCTGTTTTTCCTTTTATTCCTAGAGAGCAGAAATAGCATGTCTGACAAACGCAATTTAACTCATTCTGTTCGCTTCATTCAGTGCAGCAATATCACGTGGACATCCCAGTTTAACTTAAAACAGTTAAAGTCCAAATGCAAAAAGGAGAGGAAGGGAGCAGAAGAGAGAAAGAGAGAGAGAGAGAGAGAGAGAGAGAGAGAGAGAGAGAGAGAGAGAGAGAGAGAGAGAGAGAGAGAGAGAGTAAAACAAGTCAAATATTTCCCTTAACCCTTGTGCTGTCTTTGGATCAAGGAAGGAGGAAGAGAAGAAGGAAGGAAGGAAGGAAAGAAGGAAGGAAGGAAGGAAGGAAGGAAGGAAGGAAGGAAGGAAGGAAGGAAGGAAGGAAGGAAGGAAGGAAGGAAGGAAGGAAGGAAGGAAGGAAGGAAGGAAGGAAGGAAGGAAGGAAGGGAAAAAGGAAGGAAGGGAGAAAAGAGGAAGGGAAGAAGGAAGGAGAGAGCAGGAGGAAAGAAGGAAGGAAGGAAGGAAGGAAGGAAGGAAGGAAGGAAGGAAGGAAGGAAGGAAGGAAGGAAGGAAGGAAGGAAGGAAGGAAGGATAGGAGAATTATGTCATTTTGACCCGAAGACAGTACAAGGGTTAAACAGATTTATAAGAGGATGATTTGATATCGTACCTTAAGATGAACTTGCATACAAGTGTTTTTTTCCTGGTTAAATAAGGGTTATAATAATAATGTTAATAATAAGTTTATTTATAAAGCACTTTCAAAACAACAACAGTTGACCAAAGTGCTGGACAAGCAAAACAGGACAACCAAAAACACATAAATGAAATACAACAATCATGGCGTTAAATGCTAGTGAGTAAATATGAGTTTTAAGATGAGATTTTAAAAACAGCCATTTAATTCATTAATTTATTTCTCATTAATCCACATTTCTCATAAAGTTGTCAGTGTTTTGCATATTGATCAATTGTACGTTTAAATGACGGCTCAGATTTCTCTTGAAAAGGATCCACAAGTTTTCCTTCGTTAGTTTCTTTCCTTTAGCCATCCCGGGACGTGGTAGAACGCTGCGGACGGGAGGAAATGAAAACATATAAACTCTGACCACTGAACTGAGGACTATCCACCGAATCCCAAAATAGGTTTAATTCAAGTTCAAGTTTATTTATAAAGCGCTTTAAAAACAGCAACAGCTGACCAAAGTGCTGGACAAGTGAAAGAAAAAGAAAGCAGGGCAATGTAAAACATAAAACACATAAATTAAATACAACAATCATGGCGAGTTAAATGCTAGTGAGTAAAAATGAGTTTTAAAATGAGATTAGGATTCATTCACTTCTTTCTCATTAATCCACATTTCGCATAAGGTTTTGCACATTGATCCATTATACTGAAAACGATCCACAAGTTTTCCTTCTGGGTTTTCTTCCTTTAGTCTTGGCAGGTTAAAGGTTTGGACAGCTACGGTTCTGATCCGTCCAGAGCCGGCCCAAGGCATAAGCCAGGGGTCGGGTCGGCAACCCAAAATGTTGAAAGAGCCATGTTGGACCAAAAACACAAAAAACAAATATGTCTGGAGCCGCAAAAAATGAAAAGTCTTGTATCAGCCTTAGAATGAAGACAAAACATGCTGCATGTATCTATATTAGTTGTAACTGGGATTTTTTTTTCATTATGCACTTCGAGAAAAAAGTCAAAATGTTGTGAGACTTTTTTCTCAAAATTGTACTTCAAGATTATTCTCGACATTTCGACTTTTTTCTCAAAATTGTACTTCAGCATTAATCTCGACATTTGAACTGTCTTCTCGAAATTTCGACTTTTTTCTCTACTTTTTTCTCAACATTTCGACTTTCTTCTCGATATTTTGACTTTTTCTCCTCCTAAATCTTCCCCCTCTAAAATATTTTTTGTTTTTTGTCGATATTAATGTTGAAATACAATTTAGAGAAAATAATTGAAATGTCGAGATTGATGTTGAAATACAATTTCAAGAATAAAGTCGAAATTTCGTGAATAAAGTCGAAATTTTGCCTTTTTTTCTCAACATTTCAACTTTATTCACGAGATTTTTAATTTTTTCTCAACATTTCGACTTTTTTCTCGAAATTGTACTTCAAGATTATTCTCGACATTTTGACTTTTTTCTCAACATTTCGACTTTTCCCTCATCATTTCGACTTTTTTCTCAAAATTGTACTTCAGCATTAATCTCGACATTTGAACTGTTTTCTCGACATTTCGACTTTTTTCTCAACTTTTTTCTCGTCATTTCGACTTTTTTCTCGATGTTTTTGACTTTTTCTCCTCCTAAATCTTCCCCCTCTAAAATATTTTTAGTATTTTTCTCCTGCCTGGCCCTAATCCTCTTCCGTACTGAAGGAGCATGAGGACGCCTGGTTTTTTTTTCCCACACCTTCATCATGCGTCACGGCTGCAGCCGCGGCGCGTCGCTGCTCGTGAGTCCTCGCCGTTGGCGGCGGTAATAGCGTTGTCACGGCGGCAGGTGTGGCCCTGCGGGCCACGCAGGTGATGTCTCTCATGCTCAATCAGCTAATGACTCCAATTAAAGTAATTAAGAGCTGGCACGGTGGATCCTGCCCGTCCGTTTTCACCGCGGCGCACTAGTCGCCCCTGGCGCGCGGCGTCACCGCTCTTGTCGCGTTGCCACGGCCGCTCTGCGCCGCTGTCGCTGCCGAGACCTCTGAAAGAAACATGAGGCCTAAAATCAACTAAACGCTCCACTCCAGAAGCACTTAAGAGACCCTCAGCTTAACTCACCGCCACGCAGGCGGCGGCGAGCAAGGAAAAGGACGGGGGGAGGGAGAGGGGATGCGAGCCAGGGCCTAACGAGGGACGAGATAATTGTTTTGTTTTGTTAGGGGCCCTTCGTCAGCGCAGAGCGAGCTGAAGTGACATGCCACACATGGTTCCGAGCGAGGGGGGGTCGCTGCAGAGAAAACGGCTCCCCGAAGATGCAGAGCCGGATCTTCAAAGTGATTCTCAACCCCCGCCGCTCCTAAGCTCCCATGAAAGTTTGATTGCGAGCGTGCACATCGCTTTTCCTCGCGGATGCGGGACTTCCACCAGATCTCAATGTCGAAATGCTTCGGCCCGCGGATTCCAGCAGTGGGAAAGACGACTCGGGGCCAAGTCGGAGACACAACTTTGGCTACCGGGCCCGGCGAGATTTATCATGATTTATGAAACGGCGAACATATGAATCTGGGCCCGTTTTGGAGTTCTTTCAAGCCCCCCGACTCCCAGACCGAGCGGCTGTGAGCCGGGATCTGCTGCTGGCAGGCGAGCCGACGCCGCCGCTGCTCCAGAAATCACAGTTTCTGTGAGAACCAGACTTTGATGTTTCCTGCAGAAAAACGCAGCGTAAAACATTTACCAGGGTGAGGAATAACAGAAATGCATGGTGGCGGTACGAGTCCTGGACCGGTACGAGTCCTGGACCGGTATGAGTCCTGGGGCGGTACGAGTCTTGGACCGGTACGAGTCCTGGGGCGGTACGAGTCCTGGGGCGGTACGAGTCCTGGACCGGTACGAGTCCTGGAGCGGTACGAGTCCTGGACCGGTACGAGTCCTGGAGCGGTACGAGTCCTGGACCGGTACGAGTCCTGGACCGGTACGAGTCCTGGACCGGTACGAGTCCTGGACCGGTACGAGTCCTGGACCGGTACGAGTCCTGAGTCGGTACGAGTCAAACTTCAAACTTCAAACTTTATTTATTTATATAGCACCAACTCATGCAGTGTAAATGCAACTCATGGTGCTTTACATACAAAATAAAATAACAATCAAAAGTACAATTTAAAACATCCCATACGACCCCACCCCCCACCCCCCACGCATACACACACCCTCACTCACACTCATACACATGTGCATACACTCACACGCCCACACACACACAAACACAGTAAGTGGACTGGTGACATGGCTTAGCACTAACGATCCAGGTGAGGAAAACACTACCTATGGGTGGCCGTTCCCACCGAGAGGCTCCACCGGCCATGACCACCAGGAGCATCGCCACAGAGCCCCCCCAACCCGGACAGACCAGGACAGACCCCACACAGAAGGTGGAGTCCCACCCCCAGCTACCCAGGCCTGAGGGACCCCCATGACGACACCCCCATGGGCGGAGCAGGCACACCTCCCAGTGTGGACGACCCCCCTGAGGAAACACTGGAGCTAAAAACTAAAAGATTAAAAGAAAGTAAAAAATGCCTAAGAAGTGTAAAATTTTAGAGAAATCTATACAAAACTTAAGATGAATAATAAATAACATAAAATACAAAGTCACTAAAATGGATTAAAGGTTTAAAGATAATAACAAAGCTAAAAAAGTAAATACAATAAATAGCTGAAAAGACTAGGTAAATGAGATCAGATAAAAGCCAAGCTAAAAAGGTGTGTCTTGAGCCTCCTTTTAAAAATATCAACGTTCTCTGCGGCCCTGAGGTTCTCTGGCAGGCTGTTCCATAAAGAGGGGCCATAATGGCTGAATGCAGCCTCACCGTGGGTTTTGGTCGCGGTTCGGGGAATGGTTAAAAGGCCGGTGCCAGAGGACCTCAGGGTCCGTGAGGGTTGATACGGTAAAAGCAGGTCAGATAAATAAGATGGCCCAAGACCGTTAAGACATTTAAAAACCAGTAAAAGAACCTTAAAATCGATCCTGAAGCGGACGGGGAGCCAATGCAGCGATTTTAAAACAGGTGTAATGTGCTCCCGCCCTCTGGTCCTCGTCAGCACGCGAGCCGCTGAATTCTGTAATAATTGTAGGTTCTTAATACTCTTTTTAGGAAGACCAGAGAGCAGGGCATTACAATAATCTAAACGACATGAGATAAAAGCATGCATTAACACCTCCGTGCTGGCCTGAGAGAGAAACGGGCGGACCCTGGATCGGTACGAGTGCTGGGGCGGCACGAGTCCTGGACCGGTACGAGTCCTGGGGCGGTACGAGTCCTGGGGCGGTACGAGTCCTGGGGCGGTACGAGTCCTGGGGCGGTACGAGTCCTGGGGCAGTACGAGTCCTGGGGCAGTACGAGTCCTGGACCGGTACGAGTCCTGGATCGGTACGAGTCCTGGACCGGTACGAGTCCTGGACCGGTACGAGTCCTGGACCGGTACGAGTCCTGGGGCGGTACGAGTCCTGAGTCGGTACGAGTCCTGGACCGGTACGAGTCCTGGACCGGTACGAGTCCCATTAACCACAAATAACGAATTCTCAGTGACGAATAACTGAGAAATGCACGTTGGCGTCCAAAACCGGCACCGTGTAAAAAGCATCACATTTACAGCCGGGAAACCACTCTGCTGATCTGGCGAGCGACGGCTCGGAGCGAATGATGCCGGCGTATCTCGGGGCGCCAGGCCGGCGCCGCCTCCAGGATCCTGTCACCGCCTGCATGAAGATAAATGGAGCCATTACACGCCGTCCATCACGCATTAGCGGAGCTGGAGTCACTTCCTGCTCCAGACTGGTGAAATTACACTCGGCCGTTTTGGTGGGGGGGACGGGACGGGGGGGGCTAAGACGCCGCCGCCGCCGCCGCCGCCAGAACCGGCCCAGCACCTCGCTGCCAGTGTCACAGATATCTCTCCACAAACAGTCCGTCGTCACGGCGGCGAGGACCAGGGGGGGTCGGGGGGAGCCGTGTTGGAGGGAGATAGGCCAAGCGTGAGGAGGCGGTAGGCGCGGCGGCGGAGGGGCGGGGGGGGCCTGGTGCAGGTGGCGTGGAGCTGGCGCCGGCCCGGCCCGCCGTCCCCTGGCAGCGCCAGGCTCCATCTGTCATCAGCAGGAACATCTGCAGCCCAAGGTGCCCTTGTCGCCCGGCGTTAGAGTAACGAGTTTGGCGTTTCCATTAGTCCGCGCCGCCGCCGCTAACGCCGCCGCGGCCCGCCAGGCTCGCCAGAACCCTGGCATTTCTGGTGTGAGCGGGTCCAGATATGTGAGTGCGGGTCCAGATATGAGATGAGAGAGGGAGAGAGCTGGAGTGGGGGGGGGGGGGGGGGGGGGTCCGTGTGCCAGTTGGTGTGCGTGTGCATAATGTGTGAGCCAGAACAACATGGCCGCCGCGGCGCGTTGACCCAGCTGGGCCGAGCCGCCGTGTCGAGTCATGTCCCCTCCTGATGTGCGGCGGCCCAGAGCGCCGCTCGGCTGCCAGGCCGCCCCCCCCCCCGTCTCCCATCTGTCCGCCCTCACCCACCCCCCCCCAACATCCCCCCCCACGCCGGGCCCTCTGCACCGGCCTCATCCCAGCGCCGCTGAGCACCACTCTCGTGTTTATCATCCTCGTCCCCACAAAACAGATGGCACTTCTTTCCCAGACCCTCTTATGTAGCCCCAGAGGTGTCAAGTAACCAAGTACAAATACTTCGTTACCTTACCTAAGTAGAAATTTTGGTTATCTGTACTTCACTGGAGTAATTATTTTTCAGAAGACTTTTTACTTTTACTCGTAAAAAGTCACTCGTTACTTGTACTTACATTTTCACACAATTATCTGTACTTTTTACTCCTTACATTTTAAAAACAGCCTCGTTACTCTATTTCATTTCAGCCTTTAATAAAAACTATCCAGTTAAATTGCTCCATCCGGATAGAGTGAATTTGGTTGTGGTTGTTTCAGATGTTCTTGTCCAGTTTTGTTCTTACGTCCGTTCCCTCAGATTCCTGCAACTAAACTTGGATGTAACAATTAACAATTAAATGAACAATTAAAGCCTGTATGTTAAGTAAATATAATGAAATATGTTAGTTAAGTTTGATTGACATACCCATAGACGGCAGTAATTTTATTTTATTTTAGTTTTTTATTTACTTAGTTGTTGTTTTTTAAATTTATGTTATTTGTGAATTTATTTCTTGGAAAAAGGGGCAGATTAGATAAGATTCTTCTTCTTTCTGCTCCCTTTTCATTCACAATTTATGAACATTTGTATTTGTATTGAATTGTTTGTTTTATTTTTGTGAATGAAATAAAAGAATAAAATGAAATGAAACATGACTAAAACTAATAAAAACTACAATGAAAGCGTGACCCAAAGACCAGAGGTGTCAAGTAATGAAGTACAAATACTTTGTTACCTTACTTAAGCAGAAATGTTGGTTATCTATACTTCACTGGAGTAATTATTTTTCAGGCGACTTTTTACTTTTACTCCTTACATTTTCACGCAATTATCTGTATTTTTTACTCCTTACATTTTAAAAACAGCCTCGTTACTCTATTTCATTTGGGCCTTTAAAACAAAACTATCCAGTTAAATTGCTCCATCCGGATAGAGTGAATTTGGTTGTGGTTGTTTCAGATGTTCTTGTCCAGTTTTGTTCTTACATCCGTTCCCTCAGATTCCTGCAACTAAACTTGGATGTACATTCCAATAAAGGTTAGGATAAATGATAACATGCCTCTGAAGTTTGACTTTTTGCACCATTACAATACTTATAGGCAACTAGTCATCATATCTGCTGCTCTCTGAAACACATGTTAATGCTCAATAGTACACATATATGCTTCTTTAATATATTTGCATTATACTAAGATACATTCATTTTCAATGGCTTTTTTCCCCCTTACATTACTTTTACTTTTATACTTTAAGTAGTTTTGAAACCAGTACTTTTATACTTTTACTTGAGTAAAAAACTTGAGTTGATACTTCAACTTCTACAGGAGTATTTTTAAACTCTAGTATCTATACTATATACTCTATACTCATAGACATATATACGTAGACGCCTCATCGAGTGTTCTTGCTCGCTGCTGCGATACGTCAACGTCGCCGCCATATTGGATGTTCAAGACTGCGCTGTAAACTAATACAAGTAAATGGACTTATTTTCATAAAGCGCCTTTCTACAAAGAAATGTAGGTTTGACGTCTCATTTATTCATTCACACACACTAATATACTTGGGAAACAGTTAGGCACCAAATATAATATATTTAATTTTCTCAGATGGCAAAAATAAGAACTTTATTGATCCCACATAGGAGTAATTCATGTTATATCAGCTATAGAGAACAAGGTAGTGCCGAAAAACAATATATATCCCCCCTCACAAAAATAAGAAAAATAGAGAAACATATTTTCTCATCAACAAAACATATTTAACATTTTTTTAAGTAACAAAATAACTTATTTGAACCATTTTTCAGACAATAAAATAACATTCTTATTTTTGTGAGGGGGGATATATATTGTTTTTCGGCACTACCTTGTTCTCTATAGCTGATATAACATGAATTACTCCTATGTGGGATCAATAAAGTTCTTATTTTTGCCGTCTGAGAAAATTAAATATATTATATTTGGTGCCTAACTGTTTCCCAAGTATATTAGTGCGTGTGTGAATGAATAAATGAGACGTAAAACGTAAATTTCTTTGTAGAAAATAAGTCCCTTTACTTGTTTACAGAGCAGTCTTGAACATCCAATGTGGCGTCGGCGTTGCCGTACGGCTCAGCGCTGACGTACGGCTCAGCAGCTCCATGCGGCGTCTACGTATAAATGTCTGTGGTTCTGGTCCCGTGTCGCCGTGTCCGGCTCCTCCCGGGGTCACAGAGGTCACGGCTCCGCTGCAGTTCCCTCCTCCGCCACCAGGTGGTGCATGAATGAAGGCAGGGCAGGTTTATTTGTAAAGCACAGGGGTCTGCAACCTTTATTATCAAAAGAGCCATTTTGCCCCCACTACTTCTACAAAAAAAAATTGTTGGAAGCCGCAAGAAATAGCAGAGATTTTAAAGGTTTTTGTCTTGTATTTGCTCTTGTTTCTCTTTCTGTTGTTTCTCTTGTTTTGTACTTGTCCTCCCACCTGCCCAGGTGTTTTCAATCATACCATTTAAGGAGAATCAATGCACTGAGTGTTCCACCCTGAGGAAGCTGTGGCCCAAACGCGTGGGCCTTTTTTTAAAATCTTTTCTACATGAAATAGCCAATTTAAATAAAGGCTTTTTATATTTGCAGAAGAGTGCCTTGGATTTTTCTTTGTTTTTGTCTTTTATTTATTTTAGCTGTTACTACCCCTAAATATAACAACAGAAGTGCATGGGCATTTGTAGGCGTACTTTGAAATAAATTAAACTGTGAACTGTAGGCCTATTTCAGTCTATATTTGTGTAAAAGTAAAATAAAAACTACTCCACTCTAATATAAATAAAAAAATTAGCTGCAGCTTAGCAGCTTTAAAAATAAATACAGAAATATAGAAATTAGAAGTAGTTTTTTAGATTAGGTGGCATCAA
This sequence comes from Cololabis saira, assembly GCF_033807715.1. Lineage (NCBI taxonomy): Eukaryota > Metazoa > Chordata > Actinopteri > Beloniformes > Belonidae > Cololabis > Cololabis saira. The sequence continues at coordinate 5,244,416 of NC_084587.1, read as the reverse complement.
CTCAAACTCCAAGATAACTGCCCAAAAAATAAACTAATAATATGACTAAAAATGAATTCAGAAATATCATTTATTTATGTTCAGGGTTTTTTTCAAGGCCAAAGGAGCCGCTACGATGAGGATGAAGAGCCGCAGGTTTCAGACCCCTGGTAGAACACAATTCAACACAAGGTCATTCAAAGTGCTTTACATCAAAATTAAAAGCAGCAAGACACAATTAAACAGTAAATAACCTATAAAATGAAATAAAATGATGAGAAAAGAGGTAAAATAATAAAAAGTAAGGGCAGTAGGTATAAAACTGAACCCAACTTTGGCCTCGACCATCATTTCCCACAGAGTCGAGCTCGTCGGATAAAAAAGTAAAAACCTTTTTCTTTTATCTTTTTTTTTATTTAGAAAAGTTCATAAATCTTGTTTGACAGCAGCTTCCTGTAAATGAACTGCGTCTGGACTCATAAACTTTAGATAATACTTACAGTTTTCTCTTTTTTTTTCTTCTTCTTGGCCTGTCCCAAAAAATAAAAGGTTTTCTCATCCCTCCATCGGCACCTCAGAGATGGAGTGGGTGAGATAAAGGAGAGGAAAAGCGACAACCGCTAATCAATAACATTTCTCCAACCTTGGTTGGTTGGTTTGTTACCGTCACTGACTGGTGGTGGAACCAACAACACATTCCTCTGTTGCAAACGTTTCTAGTTTCTAGTTAAAAACTAGTTAACTGGTTAAATTAACTATTTCCCCAGTGCCGTGTTGTTGTTGCTTTCCCATCAAGTTCTGCGGCTGCTGCATCATCTGAACACTTTATTTTCTCAGTTGAAAGAGTTTTCTTTCAGGTCTTTTTTTTGCTGGTTTTTTTGTTGTTTTTAGCTGGTTTTTTTTGCAGATTTTGTTATTTTGTGTTTTTTTTTCAGTTTTTTGTCGTTTTTTTGCTGTTTTTTGATTTTGTATGTAGTCTTTTTGCTGTTTTTTACTGTTTTTTTTTCTTTTTTGTTGTTTTTTTGCTGGGGTTTTTTGTTGGTTTTTTGCTGTTTTGTAGTTTTTTGTTGTTTTTCGTTGTTTTTTTGCTGTTTTTTTGTATTTTTCTTGCTGTTTCTTGTATTTTTTTGCAGTTTTTTTGTTGTGTTTTGTTTTTTGTGGTTTTTTCCCATCTTTTGTTGTTTTTAGCTGTTTTTTTGAAGATTTTGTTATTTTGTGTTTTTTTTCTGCTTATTTTTGTTGTTTTTTTGCAGTTTTTTACAGTTTTTTTTTCTTTTTTGTTCGTTTTTTTCTTGTTTTTTTGCTGGGGGTATTTTTTTTTGTTGTTGCTTTTTTTTGTTTTTCATAGTTTTTTGCTGTTTTTTATTGTTGTGTTTTGTTTTTTTGTTGTTTTTTGTTGTTTTTTCCCGGTGTGAAGATCGATTCCATCACCTGTTCGGGGGTAATCTTTTTTTTTTATTTAGAAAAGTTCATAAATCTTGTTTGACAGAAGCTTCCTGTAAATGAACTGCGTCTGGACTCGTAAACTTTAGATAATACTTACAATTCTCTCTTTTTTTTTCTTCTTCTTGGCCTGTCCCAAAAAATAAAAGGTTTTCTCATCCCTCCATCGGCACCTCAGAGATGGAGTGGGTGAGATAAAGGAGAGGAAAAGCGACAACCACTAATCAATAACATTTCTCCAACCTTGTTTTCTTTCCAAGTTCTTCTTTTCCATCAAATATCACGAGCCGGAGGCGTCACCTGGTTTAACCTCGTCATCTCTGGGTCAGGCAGGTCAAGGCCGCGGTTCCCTCCTCCGCCACCAAGGGGCGATGCAGAGCAGTTCACATGAATGAACCCAACTTTGGCCGTGACCGTCATTTCCCACAGCCTAGAGCTTAAAAAAAACTATTTTCTTTCATCTTTTCTTTTATTTTGAAAAGCTCATAAATCAGGTTTGACAGCAGCTTCCTGTAAATGAACTGCGTCTGGACTCGTAAACTTTAGATAATACTTACAGTTTCACTTGCTCTCTTTTTCTTTTCTTTTTTCTTTTTTTCTTCTTCTTGGCCTGTCCCAAAAAACTAAAATAAAAAGGTTTTTTCTCATCCCTCCATTAAACGGTGAGCAGAGATGGAGTGGGTGAGATAAAGGAGAGGAAAAGCGACAACCGCTAATCAATAAGATTTCTCCAACCTTGTTTTTTTTTTTTCCCCCCTCTTTTTCCCCCTGAGGCCCTCGGCATTCAAGATGAGCCAAGATGAGCTTGGCATTATTGAGCACGCCTTAAAAAGAAACACCTGCGAGGTGGAAGACTTAAAAACCAGAAGAGGAAAAAGAAAAAAAGAAATCCTGCTTTTGCTTTTTTGCAGCTCTTAAAAATGTTGGCAAGAGTCCGCCGTGCTTTCTGGGAACAAAACCGTAGAGAAAGAGCTTCCATGCGAGTGGAGACAAAAGGGGGACGGTTCTCGGCGGAGACGGAGGTGTCGTTACTGCAGGCGGTTGCCAGGTCTGGTCGTATCCCCCTCATCCCCCCCAGCTCCCGTATCAGAAAACAACAAATGATGAATCGTGATATTTAGCTGCCGACAAAATATGTCTGCGGCCTCCGTGAGACGGTGGGGGAGATGGAGCTGGTGGGAGTGGGGGGGGACAGATGGCGCTCTTGGCATCGCCGGCCCTCTTAAATCTGTTTCTGCTGTGTTTCTCATGTGCGCGAGGTTTTAACCCCGCGGTGACCTCGGCCCGGCCTGAACCCCAGAAACCCCGGGAACCCCAGGGGCGGTACCAGGCCCGGGTCTACGAGGGTGCAAAAGCATGCATTGCACCCTCAGTTTATGTGTTTGCATGCTCAGTTGAAAAGACGAAAAGAAAACTGACAAATGCGCGCGCGTCAGCCTGATTTATGGTTCCGCGTTAAATCGACGGCGTAGGGAACACTCACCGCGTATCCTACGCCGTAAACTCTGCGTTGGTGCAACGCGGAACCATAAATCATCCAGTGTCCGTCACTCATCTGCTTCCAGCAGTTTCCTGCACCAGCAAGACGCTGCTCTCTGCTGCTCCGTTAACACAAAGTAACGATGGATATTCAGAAGTGGTTCAAGCACAACGACGCAAGCAAGTTTACAGGACTGTCTCAGAAAATTAGAATATTGTGATAAAGTCCTTTATTTTTCTGTAATGCAATTAAAAAAACTAAAATGTCATACATTCTGGATTCATTACAAATCAACTGAAATATTGCAAGTCTTTTATTATTTTAATATTGCTGATTATGGCTTACAGTTTAAGATTAAGATTCCCAGAATATTCTAATTTTTTTAGATTGGATATTTTAGTTTTCTTAAGCTGTAAACCATGATCAGCAATATTAAAATAATAAAAGGCTTACAATATTTCAGTTGATTTGTAATGAATCCAGAATGTATGACATTTTTGCATTACATAAAAATAAAGGACTTTATCACAATATTCTAATTTTCTGAGACAGTCTTGTATATTTATGGTTAAATTTATTTTTGTTGCTATGTTTTATTTTCTGTTGCTAGATTGTCTGATGGGTGAGGTAGTCCAGACTAAATGTAGCATTTTCTTTGTTCTGCAGCAATATTGCTGCAAAAATGCACTTGAAATACACTTTAAGTATTCTTGTTTTGCTAGTATCATTCTGCTTGAAATTATGGGAAAATGCATAATTTAGTGTTGAATAACGTGCCAGACATGTGCCCCCCCTCTGATCTGAAAAGCTCCCCTAATCATCATTTTCTAGAACCGGCCCTGGGCGGTACGAGTCTCTCAGGTGGAGCTGACTCCGCCCACTTCACTCAGGACCCACGAGCACCTGCAGGAACCGGTCAGAACCTGCCGGCTTACCTCACTTTAGCCCGGCTAGCGTTAGCAAACAGGCGAGGTGATGGTTGGTTTCCTGCACCTACCGGTTGGTTGGTGTTGGTTACCTGCACCAAAGATCCTCTGTACAGAAGATAGCGCATTACCGTTACTGCCAATGGAATGAAATGGTATCCACTTCCTGTCTCCTAAGTGGGCGTGGCCGCCCCTCTCCCCACATCGTTTTGGAACATACAACACTAGATACAGTACAACTTTCTTCCAAAAAGACTTTATTTATCCGATGGGAAAACGATGAGAGCCAAATCTGGCGAGAGTGTGTTGCTCAGACAGAGACAGGTCTCAAACAAAATTAATTTTCTCCTAATCTGTCGGTCTGAAAATTGCCATTTTGGTGTCAGAATGTTCAGAAGGTTTGTGGCTTTTGAAAAATGGGTCCCATATTTACTTAGGTTACTATGGGGTGAAGGAATTGGTAATAATCTGTGCTCACGTTCACTTTTCCCATAGGAATCAATAGACTCAGGACCTGCTGTTAGTCTCCTAAGGGGGCGTGGCAGTCACGTGACACAGATACAGGAAACACAACCGTAGTGGGCTGTCTCCTTTATTGAACGTCTCTGCCTGCACCTACCGGTTGGTTTCAGACCAGTTGCTTGGTTACCTGCAGCAACTGGTTGGGGATAGTTAATTTAACCAGTTAACTAGTTTTTAAAATAGGAACTAGAAACGTTTCCAACAGAGGAATGTGTTGTTGGTTCCACCACCAGTCGGTGCAGGAAACCAACCAACCAACCAACCAACCAACCAACCAATCAACCAACCAACCAACCGGTTGTTTCAGGTAACCAACCAACGGCTGTTTTTTTACTGTTTTTTCTTTCTTTTTTGTAGTTTTTTTGCTGGGTTTTTTTGTATTTTTGCGTTTTTTTTTGTTTTTTTTTCAGGTTTTTTTGCAGTTTTTTTTGCAGTTTCTTTTGTTGTTTTGTCCCGGTGTGAGGATCGATTCCGTCACCTGTTCGTGTTGAAACAATCTCCGGGGGTGAAACACAAAAGCGCGGCCACTTATTACAGGAAAATATTATATATACCTGCACCTACCGGTTGGTTGGTTGGTTGGTTGGTTGGTTGGTTGGTTGGTTGGTTGGTTACCTGCACCGACTGGTGGTCGAACCAACAACACATTCCTCTTTTGGAAACGTTTCTAGTTTCTTGTTAAAAACTAGTTAACTGGTTAAATTAAGTATTCCCCGAGTGCCGTGTTGTTTCTTTCCCATCAAGCTCCGCGGCTGCTGCATCAGCTGAACACCTTACTTTCTCAGTTGAAAGAGTCTTCTTTCAGGTCTTTTTTTTTGCTGTTTTTTTGATGTTTTTGTTGTTTTTAGTAGTTTTTTGCCATCTTTTGTTGTTTTTAGCTGGGTTTTTTTTTGCAGATTTTGTTATTTTGTGCTTTTTCGCTGTTTTTTCTTGTTTTTTTGCTGTTTTTTGTTCTCTGTAGCCTTTTGCTGTTTTTAACTGTTTTTTTTTCTTTTTTGTTCGTTTTTTGTTGTTTTTTTTGTATTTTTTGTTGGTTGTTTTATTGTTTTGTTGTTTTTTTGCTGTTTTTTTTGTTTTTTGCAGTTTTTTGTATTTTTTTGCAGTTTTTTTTGTATTTTTTGCTGGTTTTTCTTGTGTTTTTTTGTAGTTTTTTTAAGTTTCTTGCCATCTTTTGTTGTTTTTAGCATTTTTTTGCCGATTTTGTTATTTTGTGGGGTTTTTTTCCTGTTTTTTTTCTTTTTTGCTCGTTTTTTTTGTAGTTTTTTGTTGTTTTTTGCTGTTTTGTTGTTTTTTTGTAGTTTTTTGTTTTTCGTAGGTTTTTTTTGCTGTTTTTTGTTTTTTTTTTTGCTGTTTTTTGTATTTTTTTGCTGTTTTTTTGTAGTTTTTTTGTTGATTTTTTTGCCGTTTTTTGTTGTTTTTTGCTGGGTTTTTTTTGCTGTTTTTTCGTTGTGTTTTGTTTTTTTGTTGTTTTTTCCCAGTGTGAAGATCGATTCCGTCACCTGTTCGTGGGGAAACAATCTCCTGCGGTGAAACACAAAAGCGCAGCCACTTATTACAGGAAAATATTCAATTACGGCTGAAACACCTTTGGATTCTCATCCCTCCCGCAGCGAGCAGGGAAACCTCCGCGCATGCGCGCTCCCGCGGACACTGAACCAGAGATGCGCCGGAACGTGCGGCGCGTGCCCGCGGGGAGTCTGATGGTGTGAGCTCATTTACATAATCTCCCATTTAGAGAGGCATGTGCTGGAAGGCGGTGGGGGGACGGGGGGACAAAGTGTCCATTGTGCAGAAAATGCCCTGCAGCGCCGGGTCTGTGAGCGTGCGTGTGAATGTTTACCCTGTGCGCCTGCGCAGGGAGCCACACCTGTCAGTTCGGCCTGAGGGAAGCAGTGACACCCTATGATGAGAACGCGCATGCGCACGAGCTGGTGAAGAGACCGACGAGCGTCGGTATCTGCGGCCGCGAGCGCTGTCATCCCATAATAGTTTCCCTTTATTAACTTGGCTGGTTACACACACACACACACACACACACACACACACACACACACACACACACACACACACACACACACACACACACACACACACACACACACACACACTTTGATTTCTCAGATTCTTGGAGAGATGAGCTGGAGAGCGAGTCTGCATCAGTAAAGCTGAGATATCACCTGAACTGTTAACCCTTGTACTGTCTTTGGGTCAAAATTACCAAATTCTTCTTTCCTTCTTTCCTCCTGCTCTCTCCTTCCTTCTTCCTTTCCTCTCTTCCTCCTATTTACCCTCCTTTACTCCTTTTTCTTCCTACCTCCCTTTCGTCATTCGTTCCTTTATTACCTTCTTTCCTTATTTTCTCCATTCCTTCATTCCTTCTTTTCTCCCTTCACCCTCCCTTGACCCAAAAACAGCACAAGGGTTAAATAAAACAAAAAAAAAGTCAGCTATTTAACAAACTGATGCTCTTTTTTTGTCTCCAATCGGACTGCACATATTCTTTATACTGTATAATGTATACCGGTATGTCTAGTGCAGGGGTCCCCAAACTTTTTTCAGTGGGGGCCACATCAACTTTCCTTTCTGTGATGGGGGGCCGAGGTTAGTCTATAACAGGAAATTATATGGGCCAGGGTGACAACCAGTATTATTGTGGAGATTATAATGATCATTTGTTGCAGTTGCCCTTCGTTTGGCTTTGGCACCACCTGTTGATGTGCAAAAAAGGTAATAAAATGTCTTCACATGTGTTTATTTGAAGTACCACAGATACATTTATTTTATAAAACATAACAACAGAAACTGATGGTAATATTCAGGTAAGAATGAGGTGATGTTATTTTGTAACAGGAACAGTTTAGTTGACAAACGAAGAAGCCGCGAGTCGCTCTTTCTCTGATTTCCTCCTCCTGACTCAGACATCTGACTCCAACCCCCCGACCAATCGGTGGCCTGTAGTGTGATGACATCACAGCCCGACTCAGCCACTTAGAACCTCGGCAGAATAGATACAGAAAAAGTATCTACCCGGCACGTTAGACCCCTAGTGGAGAAGTGCAAAACTGGGTCGTGGCGAGTCGGGCTGAGTAGGTACTAGTGGAAAAGCGCCATAAGAGGAAGAAGTGGCCGTTCAAGCGAGCGGGAAAAGAGGAGGAAACTGTCAAACTGCCCAGATGTTTTTGTCTCTTTTTAGGATTCTGGAAGACTTTCACTCCTTTATTCCCTCGTTTCTGTGGAGCCCCACAAACACAGTCTAAATCAGGGGTCGGCAACCCGCGGCTCCAGAGCCGCATGCGGCTCTTTAGCGCCGCCCTGGTGGCTCCTGGAGCTTTTTCAAAAATGTTTGACCTTTTTTTCCTTTTTTTCTTTTTTTTTTTTTTTTTCCTTTTTTTTCTCTTTTTATTTCTTTTTTTCTTATTTTCTTTTTTTCTCTTTTCTTCTCTTTTTCCGTTTTCTAATTTTTTTCTTCCTTTTTCCTTTCCTTTTTAATCTCGACATTTCAACTTTTTTCTCGAAATATCAACTTTTTGCTCGACATTTCGACTTTTTTCTCGACATTTTGACTTTTTTCTCAACATTTCAACTTTTTTCTTGAAATTTTGACTTTTTTCTGGACATTTCGACTTTTTTTCTCGACATTTCGACTTTTTTCTTGAAATTTTGACTTTTTTCTCGACATTTTGACTTTTTTCTGGAGGTTGTACTTCAACATTAATCTCGACATTTCGACTATTTGCTCAACATTTTGACTTTTTTCTCGAAATTTTGACCTTTTCATTAAATTTTGACTATTTGCTCAACATTTCGACTTTTTTCTCAACATTTTGACTTTTTTCTCAACATTTCAACTTTTTTCTTGAAATTTTGACTTTTTTCTCGAAATTTTGACTTTTTCATTAAATTTTGACTATTTGCTCAACATTTCAACTTTTTTCTCAACATTTTGACTTTTTTCTCAAAGTGCATAATGAAAAAAAAATCTTCCCCCAGTTATAACTAATATAGAAACATGCAGCATGTGTTTCCTTCATTCTAAGGCTGATACAAGACTTTTCATTTTTTGCGGCTCCAGACATATTTGTTTTTTGTGTTTTTGGTCCAACATTTTGGACCAAAAACACTTTCAACATTTTGGGTTCCCGACCCCTGATCTAAATAAATGCAACAGTTCAAGAAGGAAATAAGTTTATTTAAACATTAATTTGGGAGGAAGAGCTCCCAGCCCCTTCACCCTCCCAGTCCAACAGCTTCTCCGTCACAAAGAGAACTGAGCAGCGTCTTCCGTCTCCAGCTGAGTTCTCCCCCCCATTAAAGACTAATTCGTGGGGCCGGTCTGGTTCCCGGTGTGAACGCCACCAGCAGGATCCGGGGACGTTATCAGCTCTAAGTCCTAATTCCACACTGGGAATCCTGCCATCAGCAGCATAATAAGGCGGAGGGAGAAAGAAAAGGTTCCCTCACACGGGAGACTTGGCTCAGGCCGTAAAGCGGCGTAAAGTTCCTCAGGCGAGCGTAAACAGATCAACAGAAAAACTGCTGCTTTATGTTGCAGCCTCCCAGCAGTCGGACATGCTAATAAGAATAAGCATTAAAGCAACGCTCCGGTTCCCAGGGACGGGTTTTTATCCTCCCGCCCCCTCAGATATATCTATATATGACCCGAGTGAAGCTACGCTGATCACAAGAGGTTAAGGGGTTCATTTAAAACAAAGGAGGAGAAGAAGAAGCTTTCACAAAACGCTGTTTCTGTTACTTGAGAAACAGAGAACGAACAATAAAATAAAATAGATTACTGTGTTATTATTATCACATTTTCAGCAAATATAAATGAGATGATTAGTTTCCTCTTGTTTGGCTAATAGTGGCACAAAAGAAGCCATTATGTTGATGTTTTTAGTTATTTATTATCTATTTGTGTATTATCCCCCCCCCACCCCCCCCCCCAAAAAAACCTAAATAATAATAATTAAATAAAATAGATAAAAATTAAATAAATAAATAATTTAAAAAATGTAAAAGACAGGGAAAACATTCAGTTTTATACGTCTCCACTTCATGGTGTGATTTCATCATTTTCTACCAATCAAAGTAATAATATAATATATAATAATATATATTTGATTTGCTCATATCTTATAGGGATTCCCTTCCTTCCTTCCTTCCTTCCTTCCTTCCTTCCTTCCTTCCTTCCTTCCTTCCTTCCTTCCTTCCTTCCTTCCTTCCTTCCTTCCTTCCTTCCTTCCTTCCTTCCTTTCTTCCTTCCTTCTTTCCTTCCTTCCTTCCTCCTTTATTTCTGTCCTTCCTTCCTTCCTTCCTTCCTTCTTTCCCTCCTTCCTTCCTTCCTTCCTTCCTTCCTTCCTTCCTTCCTTCCTTCCTTCCTTCCTTCTTTCCTTTTTTCTGTCCTTCCTTCCTCCTTTATTTCTGTCCTTCCCTTCTTCCCTCCCTCCTTCCTTCCTTCCTTCCTTCCTTTCTTCCTTCCTTCTTTCCTTCCTTCCTTCCTCCTTTATTTCTGTCCTTCCTTCCTTCCTTCCTTTCTTCCTTCCCCTTTCCTTCCTTCCTTCCTTCTTTCCCTCCTTCCTTCCTTCCTTCCTTCCCTCCTTCCTTCCTTCCTTCTTTCTGTCCTTCCTTCCTCCTTTATTTCTGTCCTTCCCTTCTTCCTTCCTTCCTTCCTTCCTTCCTTCCTTCCTTCCTTCCTTCCTTCCTTCCTTCCTTCCTTCCTTCCTTCCTTCCTTCCTTCCTTCCTTCCTTCCTTCCTTCCTTCCTCTTTCGAAAGTTGCCACTTTGTGGGTGGGGCCGGGTCCGGGGATCGGGCCTCCTCTGACCGGGGGGTGCACGGGCAGGCGCGGCGGCGGGGTGGCACCATTCCCAGGTGTCTATGTCTTATGTTGTCAGTATGAATGGGAGGATGTTGGACTGTTTCCCCCTCCGTCTGGGGGCTCCGGCGGCGCCGGGGGGCGCCCGTGGAGGTACGGTGGGGCCCTGGCCCGGCTCGGAGGGCCGGCTCCCGTCTACTGTATGGCCGGTGGGGGGGCGCGGGTGTCTTATCAGGCCGGCTTTGCTGGTCCTGCTTCCTGGCTTCGGCCTCCGCTCCCCCTCCTTCCCCCCCTACACGATTCATACGCACATAGGCGAAGGGCGGGGGGTCCGGGTCGTGGGGGGCATTGTCCCGCGTGGCCCGGCACTCCCCGCCTCACGGTTTTAATAACACTGTAGACACTGCACATTCAACACTTAATAAATAAATTTGACAAGGACACGTAGTTCGGGAGGGGGGGGGGGTCGGTGTCAAATCGATACTTGGCCCTCCCCCTCCCTGTTTTTATGGCATTAATCACATGCACTCAACACCAGGGGTGGGAGGGGGTCCCACATCACCCGCGCTCCCTCACCGGCCTGGGATAGGTGGGTCGGGATACCCGGGCCTGGCGGGGCCTGGGGCGCCTTCTGGCGGTGCTGGACTCCTCCGGGGAGGGGGAAACGGTGCCTGATTGTGTGTCTGTGTCGGTGAGAATGCGGTATGGAAGGGTCCTGCCATGGAGGATTCGGGCCTCCATTGGCAGGACATCAAAACTTAATAATTTATCATTATTATATTATACAAAGATGGTTATTATTATTATTATTATTATTAGTAGTAGTAGTATTATTAGTATTATTATTATGTATAGTATATCATATTATTATTAGTATAGATATCGGATAGTTGAATGGATGAATGAATGGGATGCCTGGGTCTGGGGCCCTCCGTTGTCGGGCCTGCACGGGTGTCGCCTTGTTGGGGGGTTCCCTCTCTCCGGGCCCGTCTCCGGTCCCCCCCGCTGTCTCTGCGGCGGGGAGCCCCTCTGGTCTTGGAGGGCCACTTCGTGGGGGGCGGGTGCGCCTGCCCGCGTCGGCGGCCGCGGCGGCTCTGTGTCTCCGGGCAGGCTGGCCCCCTGCCGGGTGGGGGTCGTTGGCCTGAAGGGTGAGGGCCTCCTGGCTGCGTGTCCGGCCCGGACCGGGTGGCCGGGGATTGCCTGGGTCGCTTTCCGCCGCCGCGGATCCCTGGCTGCTTCTTCCCGCGCCGTGGGGGGGGGAGGGTGGGGGTCCTCGCAGGCGGTGGGTTGCCTCCCTCCTACTTCTCCCCTCTGTGGGGTTGCCGGTGGCCTGGGTTCCGGGCTCTTCCGTGTCGGCCTCTGGTCTCGCGGATGGCGGGGTTGCTCCCCCCCCTCCCCCCACTATAGATACACTTCAGGTGGAACTTTGTTTGGTTTATTACACACACACACACACACACACACACACACACACACACACACACACACACACACACACACACACACACACACACACACATAGTCACTTAGTCACACGCATATACACACACACACACACACACATAGACATACACACTGGCTTGTTCACCTGCATGCTGGCTCTCTAGTTTTTGGGTTTAGGTAGCGGTAGCGATAGCTTAGCTCAGACTGCAATCAGGGGCCTGTACTACGAAGCAAGTTCAACATATCCAGGATATCTTTTCCTTATCCAGATTCACTAAGCGG